>NC_048415.1:21111373-21139213 GCF_013103735.1 Etheostoma cragini
TTGGAAAATGGCTGCAATGAAACAAAGAGTGAAAAATTTAAAGGGGTCTGAATACTTTCCGTACCCACTGTATATCTTCCTTTAGGATGAAACATAATCTCACTATGACTATTACACTTTCCCCACATCTAGAAATAAGAGCCAAATTGGGGCAATTAGAAAGGTAAAAGATGCTGGAGTGGTGGAAGAAGGCAAACTTTGTGCTGGCAGTAATCTGGGCTCCACAGCAGGTCTTGGCCCCGGCTTCAACCTCTGTCTTTTATCTTCCCTTTGTTGGCGTGGCTGCGTTGAAACAGAGGTTCAGCATCTCCTCCCCTTCTCGGCTGTGGCTTCACAAAGATGATTGCCTTCTAGAAACGAGCCTCTGCCCCGCATCGCCGCTGCATCACCACTATACCCCACCCCACCTCTCCCCCCTTTTTCTCCTTTCTCCCTGCTCCCTTGTTCCCTAGCTCTATGCTTAGCAAACATCAAAGGGACCTATCATACCCCGATGGTTTAAATCTTTTAACAGGGAATAACAGCCGGAGTACATCCAGACCCCTCACGTCCCACAGTCATGTCACCATGTGTTCCCGCAATGATCGCCAGGGGAGAGGCCCTGGCCGGGTGGAGATCCTTTCTGCTGGTGCGTGTTTTCTCTGCAGGACCATAAGGGGGGCCCCGGCACTGTGATCAGGGTCCAGGCCAAATTCTGTTTGAAATGTGAATGGGCTAATTTTCATCAGCCTCCCTCTTGCTAGGGGAGGTCCCAGGTGCCACAGCATGCCAAGGGTCATCATTAGAAGATGGCTGCCTTAAAAAAAGAAAGAAAGAAAAGCAGGCACGCCACTGCATCTTCTGGCAGTGCTTCTCTTTTTTATTCTTTTATCATGTCTCTGTTAAATTTATAAACAGTAATGAACAAAATGTATACAACCCACATGCTCCTCCTGCAAGTCTCCCGCATTGTCAATTTTTCTTTATCTGATTTATTTTCTTTCTTTGTATTTCACCCTCTTTTTTTCCTTGGCTGATGTATAGACAAACAAAATAGTGACTGAAAATGTGGAGACGACCTAGCTCGAGATATATGGGGGGAGGTTCATATCTGATTTGAAATTCAGACGGATTCCTTGATCAAAGTCGGCTCAATATCTCTCAGCTGTTCAAAGGGACTCGTATAAAACAAATGTGATGTGACCAAGTGTAGAGGAGCACTCATTAAGAGCTAAAGCAGATAATGACAGGTAAGATAAGGAGATGGCGCCGTGTTCTAATTCTCTCCCCCCACTGAACAGGCATTTGTTTGCTTTTGCGTGTGTTTTTGTGTGTCTTTCTCACGGCTGCTTTTTTGTTGCTTTTGATATTGATTAGGGAGGGAATAGGAGTAGAGGTACACAAGGGTTTCAGACACCGCTATCCTACTCCCTTTTGTCAGAGACAGCCCTTGAGTTTCTTGCTGTTGTTCTCTGCCATGCGCCAGCGCGGGGAGTTTGGGTTGCTTTGCACACAAAGTCACAAGGAGCTAAACGCCTCCCTTTAGGGTCTGCAGGGTATAAACCACCCCATTGTTTTCTCTTTTGTGTTGTTAGGAGAAGTGAGCAAACGTGATTTTTACACCCACCTTGTCAAGGCTTTCTAATTTAAAGAGCAACTTTATGCATTTACAAATAGAAGAAAAACAAATGAATCTAATGAGCCAACCGTATCTGCTCCGGAGAGAATGGGAGTCTCAGGTGATGTGTTGTTCAAAAACAATACACATACTAGATGTTCTAAGCTCATAATCCACGCCAATAGAAAAACAAAATGCTAAAACAAAAAGATATTATTAGGCATTAGATATATGTTTGATGTTCGGCCTTTCCGCTCTCATTTTTGAGTCTTGACCTTCAGCGAGCACACAGCTCCAAATGAGCCAGGCCAGTTTTGTAGTCTTTTTGTGCTTGAAGGAGCCATGAAATATTCAGGCTTAGTGCTTCCCTGAGACCAGGCTGGTGGCTGTGGCTTTGTTAGCATGCCTAGCCTTGCACTCCTGTCCAGTGTGTCTACTCCTGCACCTTGAACTCGTCTTGAGGGGGTGATCTCGGGAGTCCACTCCCTCCGAAAATAATGTCCCGTTTTCTGCTTATCTTCACTGAAGGTTTTTGCTGCACTACTCAACGGGAATTCTCCATGCCATCATGCAATTCCTCCCACCTCATTGCTTGATAGTAGCATATCTGATGTATGGCTATTTCCAGCAGGTAAGGGTGTGGGATATAGCTCTATGTGGACTTTGTCAATTCATGACCAATGGCGAGGTCCTGCATTATACACTAAGCTGAGCAGGAGAGCAGGTTTGTTTTATTCACAACCTTGTGGATTCAAACAGATTGCTCAGACTGGGGAATTGAAGCAGATACTATCATACAGGTCCAAGACATGGAGAAAGAACAGGTTGGAATAAACTATGTATAAAAGCACTGGTAAGCTTTAGCCCCAGGCAAAGCTACATGGGCTACAATGTTACCCTCCCCAAAGCCACAATCAATTCTTGGCTTCACGGTTTTCCAAATGTTTATTTTTTGCTCAGCTGAAATATAATGACAAGTTGTTCTGAGATACAATTGTACCCTTGGCAGGCATTGGTATTACAGAGCGCCTTGATCAGATTTACCTTGGCTTGGGATGAGTTCAGAGAAAATCTAATCAAGTTCTAAACACTGACAGTTTGAGTGTTCGCTGTTCATTATAAATCGAGAAATGTGCAGGATTCAGATGATTTATTTTGCCTATCGTAGAACTGAGCACATGCATTGTATCTCTAGGTAAGTTAACACCAACCAATTTCAACAATTCAAATCACTCAACATTTCAAATCCTGCATGTCGGGAGTAACAGCTGTAACGTAATACTGCTCTATCCCTCCTCTATAAAAATAATGCCACCATCACATCCACAAAATATTATCATCTCATTCAAATTCACAACACTGATGGCTTTCAAGCATCATCTATATAATCCTGGAATAATTTCCCCATGCGTATGTTCATTTCTGGAGTCATAAATAACTGTTCTGTGGGAAAATCCTTTGTAAAAGGGCAGCATGTATGTGACGGTCCAGTCTGATATATATATAAACCCGACTATCTGCTTCGTCTAGCCTGACATGCTCTTAATCCACCCTGACGAAGGGATACGCTCTGTCGGTTAGCGGGGGCTTCACCAAGGCGGCAAGCTGCACCTCCACCCCAGATCCCACCTCCATCCCAATCTTTTCCTCAGCCTCAGACACACTACATCCATAAGTATTTCATTAACCCCAGTTCTCCCTGTCTGAAGAGCTGAACATGGCTAAATACGTACAAATGTGACTGTATCTCCACCTGGCCACCTGCCCACCCATCTTTTCACCATTGTGCATTATTGCTGCAGGCTCCTTGTCAGCATTGCTGTAAAAAAGGTCTTCGCTGCTTATTAAAGTGCTCATTGGGTGTGGATAAGCCCCTACATCTTTGTTCTTTTACTACAGGGCCCTGTAGGCCCTTTGCCGACTGAGGTCGCCCTGCAAAACAACATGGGGTACCATGCTAGGGGTGGGGGGGTAGGGGGGGATTCACCTGCTTGGAGCTGGTATTACCTTAGGGGTTTAAGTATAAAGGAATTCATCACACACACTACTGTACACACACAAGTGGATAGGAAGGTTGAGCATTGAGTTCCATTCATTCCTCGGATTCTTAGTGAAACCCAATGCTAACCCTAACTTTAATCTGGCCATAACCCAAACACTAACCTCAGTTAAAAAACAATTTTGGGTTAACAAACAGGCCCCACTTAACTGGTTTGAATTCATACTGTAAATGCTTTTCATTTGTTGCACTGTTCAGAAAAACACACAGACAGACACACAGACAGACAGACGTGTAAAGCACTTACTACAAAACAACAATTGTGGATAATTATGCATTTACCTAAAACTATGCATTCCACGTATCGCTAAGTACAGCAGAGCAGAGGCAGGCACTGATTTATGACTGTAATACTTCACATCCACACTAGGGGGCAGTATGTGACTTAAAAACATGAACTGACGAAGCCAATGCCTTGACAGGCCCATGTGCATGCTCCAACAATTAAATGAAAATTTAAAGTCAAATTGATGTTATCCTCTATAAAGGCAATCCTCACAGCACACATCAGCAATATTCCTACAAGCCATGTATATTGCGTGTGAATTCAACAGCCCCTAAAAAATCATATGTTCTTCAATGAGGCTCCAAACATTGGAGTTCTTTCAAAATGAGGCGTAACACATGGTAGAAGATTAGTTCCAAGTCCCTCGTTTTCACTGCATAGCTTTACAGATTCACAATTGTGTTCTTATTTCTATCTATCTATCTATCTATCTATCTATCTATCTATCAGAAAGGTTGTAGTCTTTGAGAGTGGCAGAATACACACAATGAAGCTGTTACAGAAGAAAAATCTTATTAAAATTTGAGACTGATATGTAGGTTTACAATAATGTATTTAGATGCAGACAAATAGGAAAGCTTAATTTTTTATAATTATTTTTAAAATGAGTCGGGAGGCTGCAGACATCTGGATTTTTAAGACTACACATCTGGCCTGAAATTGACAAAGGCACTGTTGCTTAAAGGCCCACCCAATGCACCCGAGAAATCCCTTTTACTTTAACTTTTGTGGTAAAAGTCTAATTTGAAGAGCTTTCATTTTGAGGAGCTCTATCTTTTACTGTAAGATGAGTAGCCTACATTGAGATAATTAACCCGACACTATCATGCACAATTAGATCCGCTTGAATTGTTACAGAAAACAAATGATGAATGGCACAAAACAGCCGTTTATGTTCCCATTTAAAATGCAGGTGGGCATGACCACAGCACTGACACATGCACAGGTCTATGAACAGAGTCAATTAGAAGCGGCTGCAGATTATTTCTTAATTAAATAGGGTCTACCTTAACCACAAAGGTACAGGAGCTCACACCACACAGTGCAACACTAACAGCTGCCAGGCCTTGTTCTGCCCGAGAGAGAGGGGGCTGTTCATTAAGCAGCGCTATCTCTCCTGGGCTTGTCCACCTGCCTTGATCACGTTTGCATTAATAATGCATCGCCGAGTGCAGTAATACAACCATTACATTCGCTGCTCTTCTCAGCCTCTCGCTGGCAGCTCTGCCACCACAACATGGGGGAAAAATTGTAATCTTTTTCTCCTTTATCCAGGGCTCCTCTTATATCGCCACCCCAAAGAACACATTTTTGCTGTATACACACCGCAATGGCTTTACCCTTTCTCTTTTGGGTTCACTACACTTTGAAAACAATGTAGTAGATATGGCTTCCGCCAGATGAAAGTTGACCAATTGGAGTCAGAGTCTGAAGAATGTTCATTCCTCCGCAATTGCTTATCTGGTAAGATATATATTGCAGTAACTTACAAACAAGAGTGTTTGTTTCTTAAAGATAGATAGAGAGTGAGAGAGCAAGAGAGAGAGATTAAGAGAGAAGTACAGAGTGATAGAATTCACACCCGCAGACATACCTTTCAAGGTGACCATGAATTTTAATGGTTGCAGGAATTGTTTGGGAAGATTTTCTTCAATTATTGGGCTCCCCTGATAAGAATAGACTGGGGGAGATTTGCATAGATTTCAAACACCTGTAATTAAATCTAAATGTGGCACGGCCTCTCTCAAACAGCGGGCTTTACATGCAAGAGGTCCAAAAGACTGGAGAAAAAGTCACCATTTGCAGGGATCACATTCTTGTTAAATTCACAGAATAATTGCCTTTGTATAGGAGAACAGTATATCCAAACAGTCAATAGGAGAATTGGAACCAGATGCAGAGCAGGCGGTACTGCTTGCTGATAGGGTAAATATTACTTATTATTTTCTAATGTAACACTCCTAAGCCTGAGCTCAGATTTCCATTTGGAAGCAAACATTAAGGAGATTCAGGAGCCATCCAAATGGCCAAGTAATTAATGTTACCATGCACGCCCAAGATATTAGAATGTTAACAGCGTTGGAGCCATGTGATTCCGAATACAGAGTGAGGGCTTTATTACTACGGCCCAGACAGGGGGTGACATCCTTCCTAATTGGGGACATCAGAGTTCCTGCTGCTGCGTCTTATCCTCAGTTCAGATCGCTTCTTTTTTTAATTTATTCACTTTCCCTTCTCCCCCCTTTCTTTCTCCCTTTCTCTCGCTCCTTATCACTGGGATCTGCTCTCATTAGCAGTCGGCTGCGGCCCCCCTCGTTTGCATTTCAAGTGGCGGCGCTGTGCAGGAACAGCCCCGCGTTAACGTCAGGCAGGGAGGAAAGAGAGAAAGAGAGAGAGGAGGCGAGAGAAGGAGCCGTTGCACACAGTTGATGCTTCATCACGGCACTGCAAGCCGACATCTGGGGCCGTCTTTTTTCCCATGAGCACCAGTGTGTCATTAACAGGATTAATCTGGGCCCTAATTTCCTAATGATCGCTGTTTTAATGTATGTGAACGAGTGCAGTCTCTTGACTCATTACCACCAATTTGCCTGAGACACACATAATCAGACTCTCTAACAACCCACCAACATTTATTTTTGCTAATATGATTTTTTTTCCCCACTGTGGATAGAGCAAACACAGTTTAGTTCTGGGTGAGTGGATTCCCAATCAGTGCTTATTATACGCTTTATCAACACTGAATGAGAAAAAAATTGTCATTTATCTCTGGATGTGTGGCCTTCTGTTAATGTATTACAGCCCAACAGAGGCTGCTTAATGTCTTGCCTTACATTATATGACGTCATGACATAACAGCACTGTGCAGCTGTAGCACAAAAACTATGACTTGAACCCCTGCAAGAAAGTTTTGGTGTCAACAGAACTCTTACTAGCAGGTGAAAACATAGCTAATACTGAGAGTTTGAACACTATGTGGTGGACAAGCAGTAAGCCCACTTAAACATTAACATTGACTGGGGAAATGGTTGGGGTTTTGTGGCTAGTGGTGCCACACCATCCAATAAACACACAGATGTATTCAAGCCCCGGGGCAGCTGCAGGGCGGACCTGTGAAACCTGGCCATGGTATCTTGGTTTAAGGGAAACGACTCAAGGATCTTCACCCAGGAGGATCCTCTGTGGCTTCTGTGACAGTTGACCTTTAACCCCCCCAGGCCTCCCGGCGGTTGAAAAAAAGTGGTTCAAGTCGGATCTTTGCAGGTCAGCGGCCCCTGTGTGATTTCATAAAGCTGAGCCTCAACAGAAAGTAAGGCTGACACAATCTTTAATATTAATGTTTGACGTATACAACACTGTCCATAAAGAATGGGTCTGAGCTAAGTCTTCCACAACTTGTCCATTGGGCTCAGCACAATAAATATAAACAAGGAGGTATCCTTTCTGAAGAAAATAGGCTCTGTTGGTTATGTGCTTTTAATGTTTTATTGTTTATTATATGATTACTTAAGGATGACACATTTTGATGAATTGCCTTTTGGATTTAAAAAAAAACGTTTTTTTCCCCAAAGGGAACCTTTCTTTGGCTTTGTTTTTTCTTTATCGAGTTTGGAACACAACACAAAATTCTTTATTTGCCATGTAATATGTACTTGTCAGGTAAATGTTAAACTACTGCAACTGTATTTTCTGCTATATTATAATCAATGGAGGAGGAAGATTCAGATCCTTACCTACTGAAGTTAAACTAGAAATACCATAAAAATGAAGACGTCATGCAGTCAGAATTTCACTTGTTAAAGGAAAGAAGTTTGTACCAAAGCGTACTCAAGTATTTAGTAATAGGCCGAATGGTCATTTTTCAAAATATCATGTTATTATATAGACTACATTATTGTATTCTAAGATGTAATAGTATTAGTATTTATAGTAGTATTATGCTGCTTCCACATTGGTGTTGTAGTTGGTAAAGGGGAGATAATTGTATATGGTTGGATTAGTCTAATCCATGTATCATATTTTATAAGCAAATTGTAGGTTTTGCATGCAAAATCTTGAACTGGGAAATTACAATCATTGCTGTGAAATGAATGCATTTGAGTAGAAAATCCAATATCTGTTTCTGAAAGGTACGTTAAAAGCATAAAGCAGCATAATAGTAAAAAAAACGAACTAGAAATAATTAAGAAATTAAAGGATATTTTTCAACATTAAACTATCAATTTTGTCATGCCAATCAGTTAAAATCAATCAATAACCACTTGGGTCATTCCATATGCATTGTATGTGGATCGACTGATAAACAACAGCGGCCATGTGAAATCCTGTGAAAAGTGGTTTTGAATCTCAGTCCTAAAATACTGCCATAACCTAAGAGATTTAATTATTTATCATCAAAAGAGTTACACATCATGATAAACAAAAGATAACTAGTGCATGAGTTGAAAGAAACTGAGAGATGTGCTAGCCAGAACAGTGATACAGCTTAAACACATAGACCCAATACATACTATATATCAATATGCATGTAATATAATACAGCATGTTAAAACGGTATTACTGTATTACTGTATGCACACAGAATATGTGCAAATGTGAGATGTCAACACAGGAAGCTAGATCTCTCAGCTACCGATAATGCAACACTCGAGACCCCAATATTTGAAAACTTGTGTGCAAGGCATTTAGACAAAACTGATATCTGATTTTGTCTGTGACGAAATATTAATTAAAGTCCTTTAAATGCCAGCCTGCTAATTGGTTTGCACCTGCATACGAGGAGCAGATTTCTTGATTAACATTACCCCCAACTCACCCCTCTATCCCCGGTAAAAACTCCTGGTACAAGTAGAGAAGTGCAGGGTAAATATTGAATCTGGGACTATACTCCTGCTGCACACAGCAGAGCAGGGAAAGGAGATGTGTGAGAGTTGAGAAGCTGTCCTAATTAAGTAGATGTAATCAGGCTTGGAGCTAGGGGGTAACTCCCTGAGTGTCATTTGTGATATTAAACCATGCTGTCCTCCTCCTTCTGTTTGTTGTGCTGCACTGGCTGGAGCTAATCATTTTTAATATAGCCGCAAATATGCAAATTGCCGTTTTAATATACCAAACCTTCGATAGCTATCCTCTTTTAATTTAACAAAAGTTAGGAGCAGGACCTTGTCAGTCAAACTCTCTTTCCCCTCATAACAATTCTAATGTTTTCCTATTATGCACACTCCAGCTCATTAAGGGAAAGTTTGTGTGGAGAAGGAGTTCTGGCTCCCAGGAGAATGCAGGACATGGCTTTTTTCTCTTCTCAGGGCCGGCCTCAGGCACATCTGAAAGTTGTTTGCTTACACTCTTCAAACCTTTATGAAATAATGCAAAACTAGAAATGCACATAAAAAAACGGCTCAAGTCCGGTCTAGACCAGCTCCCCTGGCAGGTGCAATGCTCTCTATACGAGCAGTAGCAGGATGAAAAGCTCAGCATCACTGTCTGTGAATAGATAGCACAGTTTGCAAGCGGGGTTCGAAAGGCCAAGTACCCCACAATGAGATAGCAGCATTTATATCCTTGCGACACAATTCATAAATAATGGATGAATCTGTAGATCTCTAGCACCCTGTGCATCTACATGTCACTAGTGACTCAATGATGATACCATAAAGAAGAGCTAAAGTGGTTTAAGGTCTGTTCTGTGGAAGTCTCAGGATAAAGAGGGCTAAGAGAACCAAGGGACATACTTCCTCTAGTATTCCCCACCCGCCTGTGGGGAATACTAGAGAAAGAAAAACTCTGCTCTCAGCTGCTTAACCTCCCGACTAAAAGCAACCCAAGAACACTGTTACTGCATGCTAGCTGATGGAGGGAGTTTCATAAACACAGGCCTGCTTGCTGCTGGATTCTTGCCTCATTTCAGCATTGAAATCACAATGATGGATGATATTTTATCATATTTTTAGTTTATTTATATCACACTGATACACATCACACACAGAAAATAAATGGTAAAAAAACTAAAACAAAGTCCCTTTACTTTATAAAGTGTCATCTTAACGCGTTTCTAATCAATACTAGTCTTGCTTTGCTAGACCCTCCACCAACACACCGGGAAGGAGGATCTGGCTACTCCACATAGCATTCAGGGATGAGATGAAAACGTGCTCTGGTTTAATGGCAATTCTTTAAATTTGTTCTAATCTTTATCTTTGTTAACATGCACATTCCTCTAAGTTCATACTAGCTTCTCAAAGCATTCTAAAGCAAATTGATCAGTCTGGAGCTGCAGGTACAGCATCATTTAGGATTATATGGAATCTGTTGTGTACGGTGGCCCAGAGAGCTCAACACACTGCCGCCCACGCAGTCAAATACAGAAAATATCTGCACTACTGTGGCAACACAGCACATCATTTAGAAAAAGAAAGATCTGCATGGGAAAAAAAACAGGGCCAAATAAAAACAAAAACACACACACCCCAACCACAGAAAGACGTTACAGCCTAGTACCGTGTTGCGTGATTAAAGATTTCTGCATCCCTAAATTAATACTAGTTCTTACCAAGAGATTAGATGTCATTTATTTTACACACATTAACTGCCAGGTGTAATTGTTGTGCAGCTAACTGAGCCAGCTGACGAAATTGTTAGCTTGCTCACATATGACCTGCTTTGATTAAAGATTAGGAAGTAATAGAGTATGATTGACACATCTGACCTGGAACTTGATAAATACTGTTAAATAACTTAACAAGGGTGTGGCGAGGATTGCCAATCATCAAAAAGCAGCATGACAACATGATAAAAGTAGGCTTGGTTAGCAGAGCAAAAACAAATATTAAATTTACAGCATTTGCAATCGGGGAAGTGAGATGTAAAACAAAAGGTAAAAAATAACAGTTATGTGTCCAGTCAGATTGTCCCTTGTGTGGGAAATGTGAAAATGTGCATTAGGTCAAATTGTTTAATCTTTTAGAATTACGTTTGTGCAATAAATGTCACTAAACAAACCTCACATTAAAAAACATTATGCCAATAACACTTTTTAATGTTTTAATAGCAGCAGCTAGATTAGCATCATTGGTTAATTACCTCTCATTCTCTGTATTCTGCTGTGTTCTCTACGTGTGGTTATGTTTTTACTGCACGTTTTTAAATTAGGTTGTGTTTTCTGTGTTTGGTTGTGTTGTGTGTATTTGATTGTATAGTCCATTTGCAGCACAATTTAGTATTTGATTGTGTTTTGTGTTCACTGTGTTTTCTATGCAGTACAATGCGACTGCACATTGTAATGTTGTTGTCTTTAGGCTGCCTGGGTAGCTCACTTGGTAGAGCATACGCCCATATACGGTGGTTTGAGCGCCAGCGTCTTCTTTTGTCTGGCCTGCTCGAGCACTTCAGAAAGTGCACATTTGTGGGAGCACATTGGCCAGACACTGAATGTTGCTGTTGGGTGTTTATCACCGTACGTATTGTTAGCTTGTTGTTAGCTGTGTAATCAACCCCTTTGTTAACGCAGAGTGAAGTTGCCTAGCTAATGTTAATGTGATTACAGAAACCAAACACATGTATAGCACTTCAAATTGCTGGGCTGAAATGGCTCCCCAGTGCCCTGCCAGCGCTTTTCTGCCAGAAAGAAATGCTACATGGACACAACCCGTTCTCACTCCCAGCTCGTCAATTAAGGACGCTCGGGCAGTGGCTCTCAGCGTCAGAGTTGAAGCACAAAGCACCCTTTAGCGTATGTTTGCAATGCATCGCGCAGAGCAGCAGCTACACGGGAGGACGTAGTATTAAGAGCAACAACGGTAGTGAGTAGGTGGATGGGTCAAACAACGCAGGACTTTTACCCAGGAGACATTTGTGTCCCGTTGTCCCACATTTTGTGGTACCAAGAGACCCGAACAAGTGTGTAATGATAGGATGCTAAAGAAGACCTTTAATGTCAATAACAAGTGCGTTTCAATAACAAAGCCAAAGGCACATGCCAAAGCGTGTGATTGGAGAGTGAGAATGTGTTGATGGACACAGGCCCTAAGTTGCACTGTGCATTCAGCACTTACTTTGACATAACCCTAATATAGCCACAACCTCAATGGAAGAATTAATCTGATAATGGGGTAATTGCCGTTATAATACTTGTCTTTGTTTAATTACTTGTAAAAAGCATTACATAGCTAGAAAGCCTGACTGAATTCACAGTTAGCTTCAATCATTGGGATATGTTAATAGGCATCATGCCTGGCTTGACAGTTGCTTGAAGGTGTTACCACTAACTGAGTGCAACGCTGGGCTATGACCTGTTGAAAATAGTCAGATGCATCTCTATAGGCGTGAATGAGGTGAAAATGAGAATCAGATAGAAACGGCTGAGACCATGAGTATACAGCATGTTTATGTGGCATGTGCTGCTCTAAACAGATTTATTACATTAGGCACAGTACAGATGTAAAAAATGTATATACTAAATCTCACAGCTGATAGAATAGAGCATGGGTACGCTTGCCCTTAGCACCCACTGTATCTTCTGTATTTAGTCTGGTAAAGCATTTTAACTTGCTGGGTAAACTCAGCCACCCTATGCCCCTTCAAATAGCTGTGGAAAAAGCTCCTTCAGTGGCTGTTCAATTATTGATTGACAGTAAAAAGCTTGTGGGTTCATTAAGATCATAGATGTGCTGGGGGTAATGCTCCAAAACTGGGGTAACTGCACAGCACTTAGTCACAGATGGCCCAGTAACAGTGCTCAATAGCTGGGAGGAAGGAGCGCAGACAGGAGCCGAACCTGGTATTGGTGTACCATTAAACACTGAGCCAGACTGTTTCTGCTAAGGATCTGTGTATCTGCTTGAGGGGAGCTCAAAGCAACAACCACAGACAGCCTCCTCAAGGATGTCTTATAAACGTCACCCCTTTCTCTTGTTCGAAGGAACCCTCTATTTCGCAATGTTGAGTATGAATTAAGTCTGTCGTCTGCTAAAGCACATGAACATCCATATGGGTGATCAAATCAAAGCCAAAGTCTTTCTGAGAAGGCAGAATGGGGATATGCCATGGCCAACACATCCACCCATATCTAAACTGAGCAGCAACAGCACCGAATGCCATTATCTGACAATCTTTTCTGATAGGGGCAGACATTGCACCTCGCGGGTGATTTATTGGGGAGTTTACATTTCAGGGAGTGAGGGTGAAGGCTGGCTGTGACACAGTGAAGCCAGGTAATGGGTCTTTCAGCGGAAGCAAGCGGAATATGAAACAAGAGACTACTTCATTAAAAAAACCTGCTATCTAGGTCACATGAACTAACTGCATAAAGATCACTGAATTATTAACTATAATTGGGGCACCTAGTTGAAAAAGATTGAATCAAATGAAGAGACCTTTAATGGTAGGTTTATAAAAAGGATTCCCCCAAATACGTAAACAATATAATATAACAAGCCACAGAAATACATCAAATTATGTCTTGTGACCTTACACAGCATAATCAGTGTTTTCTGGCTGCATGCAATCATCAAAATGTTAATATGAAAAGATTTCCTTGACTTGCAGCACTGTATGTTCATAATTAAGTCAGAGAAAGGACTTCTCCATTCCCCCTGAGGTAGACCAGGTTAAATTGAGTTGAAAATTAGATTTTAGCATCCCATGCAATAATAGCGGGGAGCTGAACTTGGGTATGATCTCTGTTAATAGAGTGAGAGCACAAGAGAATTTGGTGTTACGCTGTGAATAGAGGCAGAACAGGTGGAAACCAGGATCCTTTTCATGAACAGGCATGAAGTCAATTAGACAGGAGTGAGGGAGTGTGAAGAGTGGTGGGAAGAACATGTGCTTGTAGGCACAAGGAATCTGGAGCCTGTGTTTCGGTAGACATCACCTGACAAGGAAAAAGCAGACTTAGCCTGCAAGAGAAAACTTATTCTGCTCCAACAAAGACAAGTTCAATTTCAATTATTGGAGGCGGTATTCTAAGGAAGAAAAGAGGACAGATGACTGCCTTTTTTTGTTATCTTCCCAATCAGGCTTTTAGTCAAGATTTTAGCAAAAACAGGCGTATGCCAGTAAAACCCGGGTAATACCAGGGGTGTTGCGGGGGCTTTTCTGAGCACAGGTATATTCTGTGGTGTGAATCACTTCTAAAACAGTGCTTTAAGCGTAATGCAGCCTTTTCCCGTTAGCTAGCATGTAGTCTCGGGATGGGAAGAAAACGTGCTCTTGTTTAATGGCATTTCTTTTAACCATTCACTTCAGTTCAATTCAATTCAGTTTTATTTGTATAGCACCAAATAAAAACAACAAACAACAATTATCTCACAGAGCTTTTCATAAAAGAACAGGTCTAGACCGTTCTCTTTGAGCTCCGCAAGGAGCCGCTGCAAAGTAGTCGTGCAGGAGAAAACTCAGATTCCACAGATCAGTCGGAATCTGAAACGGAAAATACATGGATACAGCAGAATTTCCTGCAGCACTGGAGCAATCCCCGAACTAAAAGGCAAAGGATATGGACTGGCTAGCACATTACCCTTCCCAGAATTAGCTTTTCAAGTACTTAACAACTCAAACTGGTTTTAAAGAGTGTCATGGTAGAGGTGAATTTACATTTTTAAAACTAGCGCATCATTTTGGCTCAATTGGGATTTGTTGACATGAAGAAGAGTTGATTTTCACCAGACTTCTCCCTTATCTACTTTTCACAATATGAATTGATGCTTTCCAGAAACACAAGGTCTTATTCACAAGCATTATGGTCATTTATACTATGAATGCATCCACTGTAAATGAACATTCATAGAACATAAAAATAGTGGATATTTTGCTTTTGGTGTTTAGTATTCAAATACATTGCCCTGAATAAAACTTTGTGACAAAAGATTGGTATTAGTGCAATAAGTGCAATTTTGTATCCAGACGATGTAAATAAGAATTGACAACTGACCACAGTTCCTTTTATACATCTTCATACATCAGCATGACATAATTCAACCATTCATCCTCTGTGATGCATCGCCACGTGTGCAAATGAGATTATTTACAACATTGTTGCCGCTGTGGGGGTTAGAGAGTGTCTTTCAATCAAACCCCGTTGTCTTTAACATTCCAAACATACAATTAAGCTAATTGGTAAGATGAATCTTTGCAATTCATTGTAGAGGATGATGAGGGGTAGACCTCATCAGTCTCCTTCCAGCCCAATTCATTTGGCCTTTCATTGTAAGCTGCTTCACTAGGCACACTCTTGCTCTCCCCATTATGACTATCCCCAGTGGAGAGCCTTTGCCTGCATTACACTGTAACAAGCTTGTTAATAATACATTAATGAAGAGCTGCTCCTCCAGATTAGTTGGTGGCCCCTTGATAATGGGGAGCTGGAGGAGGGCCAGGCAATAACCTCAGTGTTGTAATCTAACCTTGGGTTAAATAAGATTTTGTTAGTGAGAGAGAGTGAGAGCATGGGAGAGAATGGGGGCTGGGGGGTGTGAGGGTGCCAGAGAGCACTCGCCAAAGGAGATGTAAATGACTCTTTTGTCTCAGACATGGGTGGAAATATGAAACGGTGAGGAAGCAGAACTAAAGCTCGGTGCTGTTTGTGGGCATCCGTACATAATTGTATGGTGAAAACACAATTACCAGATACTTTAGGAGATGACAGGTGATTGTTGTTCCTTGCCTGCGAAGTGCTGTTGATGGGGTGAAATGCGGCAGTGTCAGCAAGTGTGTGGCAGGGATCATTCCTCGTGTGTCAAATTCCCCCCGTTCTCCGTGAGTGACGGTGCACGCTTGCACACGAGGTGTACTGCTCCGGGTTTGGAATCCCTGCTTGCAAATGTATTCTGATGCTAGCAATCAACAAACAATAAATACGGGAAAAATGCCAAAGAGTTTGGCTTAAATATTTTAAATACCCTCTGCTCTTTTTGAATGGTATTTCACTCTGAGGATATACTCGTCTTGTCTGCGTGCTGTTTTGGCAGCATCTTTCCCCTGTCTGTCTCCTAATAGAAATCTTGATAGAAATATCAGAAGGAGATTTTAATCACAGGGGTGTTGTGCATGCTTACTTATCTGAACCACAAAGGAAGAAAGAATTTCCAGCCGGCGCTGTCACCCCTTTCATACAGCAGCCTCTGTCGGGAGAAATGTGCCTTAAGACACATCTCCCATTCAGGCTATGTAACACTTGCCAAACTGCAGCAAACTTAACAGCAGCTGAGAACAAACGGAATAAGGAAGCAATAGGAAAATAAGATTGAATGAAATGTTTCCTAGAGTCAAATACAGTATGTTAAAGGAGAGCCTTGAGAGAAAACAGTCAGGAGGAGAAGGTAAACACAACCATTAAGTTTCTAACTGAGACGGAGTGCACAGGGAATTTGGATTATGCTTTTTTGTCTCCCTCTCTCTCTTCCTCCCAAACCAGTCTTTGTTTTGTTTTGATCCTTAGGGGGTTTTGACAATTTAAAATCCCCCACTCAAGTATTTAATTTGAACATCTGAGGATGAAACAGCCACTGGTTTAGAGGAGTGAAACCCATGTCTCCCCGACCCTTTCTGCTCCTTCACATAAACGCACAAATGAAGGCGGCATTGTAGTGAAATCAACCTGAAAACGTAACGTCCCCCTCTAGAAGGTTACTGCCAAGAAACTCCACTATAAGTCACTCCAAGACATCTCTTCTACTTTTGTCTATGATAAATAAATAACAGCACAAATAAAACTTCAAGATAGTGGATTAAAAAAAATAAAGTGCAGCTGCTGGAGTAAAGTCAGTCATGTTCAATTGAGCCCCTTACAACCAATGTTCTTTCTAAAGTTGGAGTAATTTGAAGCTCCCTGATGTTTTCATACAGGCCTTTTCTACTTATCTCCACATAAAAGCAGCAGTTCAGAAATTGTTGTCCCAAAGTAAGTTCTAAAAGACCTTCAAATCATTAAGTATGAGTTTTCAAAGAGCTGCCGATTGAAAGCCAATGGGAAAGTCCTCACACTTTTATCTTAGATGTTAAAGAAAAATATGAGGATCTTGAGCCTGGGCCTTTCAGATAAGTGAATATATTTAATTTTTGAAAGAATCACAGAGTTGGTGTCTTTGGTCCTCATGCCTACTGGGACCAAGGCGTGAAGAAGTCAAAGTTTTTTTTTTCCTCCCCCCTCTCTCTCCATCTCTCACCCTGCTGTAAAGAGGAACAGGCCCTGAAACCTAACTGGGCCCCTAAGTTGATTTATTTATCAGGTCTACTCTGCTCCCGAGTGATGGCTGTGTGTGATGGATACCCAGGGGTGGGTCTTTGCAGAGCATCCCCTCCCCCCCTCCTTCGCTCCCTCGTCATGTCATCAGAGCTTACGCCTGACACTGCGCTTTCATCGCAGGGCACGGCTTAGGCCCTTGTTCCTAATGAATGCAGAGCTGGGCTGCTAGCATTTGCAAGAAAGTGACTGACCAGGTTATTAAACACAGACAGGTTAGGTTTCACATTCCCACAAGTCCCTCATCCCCTCTGCTGTGTGCCTCAGACGTGGCACTACACTGTACGTCCTACCCATATGCCACAGCTGTTTGTTTAGCCCGGAGAGAGCTCTCTGTCACCCTGCCAAAACTGCACTCCAAGAGACTTCTGGAAACCACACAAGCAATACAACAAAACAAAAAGTCCCTCATCAACCTGGTATGGAAAGAAAGACAGATAGACACAACGAGAAAAAAATGTGAGTGTATGAAAAAACACCGGCTCTATTACTCTGGAAAATCACAACTTTTTAGGCCTCCCGCTGTTGAGCGTCCCAAAAACTCCTTTTGTTATTTGTTCCAAAATGGCTGCTGTTGGTAACAGAAAACACTTGTTTGTTGTTGTTTGGTTTTCGTTGCCGTGTTCCAACATGTTAACGGTGCGGGGACCTGCTGAAAGAAAGAACATCTGGCTTTTGTGCATAGCTGAAAGAGCACACATATATTATACATGATGTTCTGTACATCTGCCAAAGAGTCAGCCTGGATGTTCCTCAATCAGTGCAAACACAAGAACACATAATAACACACTCTTTCTCTGGTATTCACAACTAGCCAAGCATTGCATTGAACTAGTCAAATTATAATCTCAAATATGGATGTAGTTTTTTTTAAACTGTATTCTTAACTTGGTATGGTTTGTTGCACTTAGGGTCAAACAGAGTGAAATATTGAGTTTTCCGATTAGAGAAATTCTCAGACAAAAACAGATGAATTTATCTGAATTTTGTCAATAATTATACCGTGCTCGAGTTAGGAGTTAAAATAGCTGAAACCATCAACTCTCTTGACCAATAAGCACTTCTCTTATAAACAAACCTTTGTGTTACACTGTTTTTTTTTACTGTACTGAATGCTCGTTCAGTTAAACAAAGACATGGCCACCAGTCCTTTATGTAACATGAAAGCCTGTGGCAATGCAAGATTGTCACATAAATGAATTGCCACTTAGGGACTATGTATAGATGAATGGCCATGCAAAAAGATAATGAACATCATACAATGCATGAAAATGCTTCAACTTTACATATTTAAAAACTAAATTGTCCAGTATAACATGCTTGCCAACCATCTGAACACTCAACTGTAATTCCTTTGGGGTCTGAGTTAGTGAGGTTCCACTCACCATCTGTTTCATGTCTGTTATGATAGCAGGGACTCTCCCATCTTTTCAAACGTAGCAGAGAAAAATAAACCAAAGCAGATGTTATTTTTCTTGAAGAAGTGAGATTACTGTAATCTACCTATTAACGGTGGAACACAGAGGTAGGAACAGGCTGATATTTTTGTGTAAACATTACATAGGGACTGGAAACAGACAACCAACCTCTGTGCCTTAAAAAGGTTTTTAATATGCAATAAATTTACATAAAAAAATACATTTTCAGGAACATAATGGTGTTTTTAATTAATATAACTATATTTTTGCAAACACTTCACTGAAATGTATGTCATGTATTTTTCCTACAGTATCTGATCCTGGCAACTAAAGCATAAGTTCTTTGAATGTTAACTATCAGTTTAATGCAACTGGGGTTTTATTATATCATATATCATCCAAAATACCACCAAAGCTCCATGAACATGGCAACATTGCAATCAAGGAAGAAACAGGAGAGGTCAGACACTCATACAGGTTCGAAAAAATTAAAACAAAAAGTTATTTATTTTTGTTTGGAAGAAAAAACAAAAGGCGAAAAAACATCCCTAATGTTTCACAGTCCAACTTGCCAATATTTTGGGAGCAAATACTTTGACTTACACTCCAAATAAAGTGTCTGTTTTGAAATGCAAAAAATAAATCTGAATGAGGTGCGTTTGAAGCAAATAAACTAGGCTACAGCTTATCATCAAAAGATTCACTACAGGCTATGCATGGCTCTAATCCACCAGTAAACAAAGAAGAAGAAGTAAAGGTTGTGGACCGGAAACAAAACAAGTAACGTTGGCCACACACATAAAACATGGAGACACCAGGAAACATCAGGAATTTGGTTAAACTGAGCAAGTTTTAATTTGTCTTTCATGTCAGCTATGTTGGCCATGTTTCATGCTGTTTGGATGCGTAATTATTGATCTAACTGCAGTTCTAGGCAAGACCTGCCCTTTAATAGCATTCACGTACTATGAGTGGCAAGGCATCCATGCTTGCACAAGGTAACGGAATCCAATTTGTTCAGGTCCTATCCCCTGACCAATCAAATAACCTTATCTTAGTATGTTAGTATCTAAGGACTCAGTACAGTATGAGGCAGTAGGTCAATGCCTAGCTTTAACCAATCGGGCTGTTTTGTAGGGCGGGTCTTGCTTAGAACTGCAGTTGAATCCACAACTACCGGTCTGGACAAACGTTATGGTAACATCTGGGAAAACACCAACAGTGGAAACAGCTGATCAGTCATGTGAGTTAAATCAAACTCAGCAAAGGTCCATATGCCATTTAGTGCATCACCTTTTTTTTCCCACAAAGGCAAAAAACAACTTCATCAAATGTTGCTTTCATACAGCTTTTCTAATGTGATCTTTTAACATACAGATTCAAATAGATGAATTAATACGTGACTATGGCTTAGCTGATCTTAATAAACCCTTGGCTTGTTTACAAGCTGTCTAATTGTCTAACTGCTCATGTTCGTTTCCCTGTTGGACCTATTTTTAGTTTTGTCGCACTCCAAGATCTCAGCAATCAGCTAATATAAGCCTTAGCTTTGGCTGAGCTAGCTTAGTCTGAGTTGGCTGACTCAAGTGGACATCTTTAAAAGGTAATGTCTGTCCAATATGACACAAAAGTATAATGACTTAACTTCTGTTGTGATTTAGCGCTATATAAATAAAATGAATTGACTTGAAATTTCCGCTCTATAGTTACATGGACAATGTTTCCTTGCTGAACCATTTGGCTAACTCAGAGTACTGAATCGTCATATTAGCTTTGTATTGGCTTCCATGTTAGAATGCAGTTTTACATAGAAAAAGTGTGTTACAATTGCTTTGTGAAGGGATCACTTCACAGTCAGTATGGAGCAGAAATGATTACAGTGACTATCTAGAAGGGCACTCAGAGAGCGTAGCCTTCTACCAAGGCAAGCCACATCTCACAAAGTAAATTGTTCCTTTCGGAAAACTCATTTTTCAGATTATTCCACCATCACATGAATGCAGCACGACTGCCTGCAATCCGCCTATCTCGCAGCGTTAACAATAGTGAAAAATATGCCCCGGGATTTTTTTTTTTATTGGCCCATGTTACACCCTTTTCACCAAGTAAAAAAAAGAAATGTAATTGGGCCAGAAGTTTTTCCCTAATACTGCTGACATACAAACAAATCTACCAACAAACAAACAGACCAACCAGGACCAAAAACATAACCTCCCTGGCGGAGGTAAGAACAGTTTCAGTGTACACATTGCACGTAGGTATTGCATATGAAATGAAAAACAATCATTACATATCTTCCAAAACACAATAGGCAAAACAAATGACTTTTATATAAACCCATTTTAAAAGGAGACAGGGTTTCAGACCGCAAATCTATACTGCAGCCTACACTCAAACTCATCCAGAATACAATACAAATTCTTAATAGATTCGGTAAATTCAGTAAACCGAGTAATGCACCTCACCGTTGGCTTACAGTCCAAAATATGTCAAATTGTCTCCTGAGATAACGCAGCACACCCTGTGCCTTATATGTGTCACATCTCTTTGCTGTCAACTGGTGCAAGTGTGTACTCAACATGTAGCATGATCCACACTTCTGTTCTCACAGGAAAGTTTCACTTTTCCATGCCGTCTAGCCGTGAGAGTGATAATTGGGTAATGAGTAAATAAACAGCTGGAGTCACTGTGTTGCGGCTTTTCAAGTAAAAATGTTTAAATGTACTAGAACTGAACACACACCTAGCTACTGAGACTGAGACAGACACACACACACACACACATACACACACACACACACACACACACACACACACAGATGCTCCTTCCAACACTACTGAGGTAAACTTGTCATAGGGGGAGCTATTTGGGGGCCATCTTGTTGTGTGTGTGTCTCCCTGGCTGAACTGCAGGGAACAATGACAGGAAGGAAGCAGGCTGGAGGTGAGTGAGGTGTGAGAGCCCTAAGAGTGTGCACCCAAGCCCTAATTAACTCTCTGCTGCTTCCTCTCTCCCTGGCATTCTTGCCTTCCTGGGGCACATGCCAGTTACACGGATGGTGTGTGTTTATGCATGTGTGTACTGTATGTGTGTGTATTTGCAAGCACCATAATATCACTGTCACCATCGTTTGTTCCTGTCCCCCTCACCCTCCCTCCCGTTTGCCTGGCACGCCTGCCCTCCTGTGTCAGGTTTTGTGAAGCATCCCGAAGCCAACGGATGGAGCATAATTACCCTCTGCTCGCCGTGAACCCTTGTCCCCCAAACAAGAGCTTTCTTAGACTGTAGCCATAAACAAACCTCTCCCCCCCCCCCCCCCCCCCGGTGTTCCACCCACTCATTATGAGTGTACGTCTGACTACAGACCTGGTCAGTGAGTGCCCCTGAGTCTGACAGCAGCTTTTTAATGATATCTCAACATGGTAAATGTTCTCTAACAATATTGTCTTGTATAGTAGGTTTTGACCCTCTTCTTAAACTCAAAAAGACAGCTATAAGTACAACCTACAACAAGGGGACTGCTGCTTACTGGAAATGTATAAGACTAAAACAAAAATAAGCGATTTATTTATCCCAAGGTGCAACAGCCGCCCGGCCCTTCATTTTGCCAAGCCCGTTTTATTTAGGTAGCCTTGTCAGAATTTGATGCGATCCATTAAAGGCAGTGATGATGCACTACGGCACCCCCCACTCTGACAGCCGCACTCTTGCCGCCAAGCTCCAAAGCTTTAATACATGACTAGGAAGGCGTCCAAAGAATAAATAAGAATAAATAAAAGAGGGAAAAGATGAAATACAGGCGACAGTGACGCAGACAGCTGAACAAACGCAATGACTTGCAGCTCACTCTTCCCCCGCTTTTTACACAATCAACCATGTTAGTTATTGACATATCATGAAAAATAAATAGTTCAATAAGAAAAAGCTCTGCTGAGGCCCAATTAAGCAGTTTAGCTGCATAACAGTGTTTTCTCCTTGGTAATGAAGGGAATGACCAAGACTATTGTTCATGTGGAAAAGAGCTAAGATCTAACATATCCTGGAGTGTCTCAGAGTTTAGAGTAGATCCAAAGCAAAGAGGGCTCAGACCACCACAAAACACAGCTAGCTGCCAGCCTTTATCTCTTCATCCCGCAAGGTTATCTAAGAAATCAAATCAGGTGAACTTGACATGGCTCACTTCCAATCGGAGTCAGGGTAGCTCCGTAGCTGCAGCAACACCATCTTTGAAGCATTAGCTGAATGGATCCTGCAGAAGGGAGAGTGCAAAGGCTGTGTTAAATGCCCATTGTTTTAACGGTTTGAGGCTTTATCCCTGTGTTCTCCAGTGGCACTTCCTCAAAGAGTAATGCCCTGGGAGTCCAGGCGCTTTGAGCTGGGACTAGCCCTCTTCCTCTGGTCCTTACATGTGATCTCCTTGATTTTAATGAGGCCACATGGACCCCCTGTGATGTGCTTTGGAGGATGGGGAGCTCCCGCGAATCGCTCTGAGGCCGTGATGGTGGTTGAACACTAGTGACCCCTTCTTCCCCACCCCTCGTATCAGCCTGGCCTCTCAGGCACTTCTAATGTTTTATTAACCAGGTTCACTGGTTCACACTCTTCTGAGGAAATACAACAGCCTGTCAATCATCAGTGTGTATAAAGTGCACTGTAGCTTCACAATGGAGCCTGCATGTATTACATGCACTGGATCGATAAGAAATCTTTCTGACGGCTCCACAGAGGATGTTGACAATGATGTTTCACCTGAATATAAAGTCCTTTGTATGCATCTACAACACAATGGCAGTAATTAAACCAACCCACAAAGTAGTCCTATATTGTAAGCATAATGAAAATGTCAAATTATGCTTGGTGGTGATTCCTGAGTGTATTATTAGCAGCAGCAGCACAATGGGAGAGCCATGTGCTGCTTCTGAGGCAGTTTGACTTAGTGTGTAGTGACTGATCTTTGCAGGGCTTGCAGTATTCTAGGCTTAAAGATGTGGACAGTCCAGTGGACAAACATAACGTATTGAATTCTGCTGTAAATATATTTAGACAAACACTAGTCTGTGAGGGTCTGGCTAGTCCAGACAGCATTCCGGGAGATGGGAGAAAAACGTGCTTTGGTTTATTTGACTTTTCTTTAAACCAATCACAATCATCATCGCTAAGAGTCGCACGGAGCAGTGGAGCTTCTGCAAAATAGCCTTGTGAAGGGACTTGTTTTGGTGGAACGTGTACTTTCAAAAGTTGCTTTGGTCGTGCAAATGTAAGCTAGCTGAAGGAAACGGATCTGGCCGAAATGAAAGACATCCAGTGCAATTTCCAAGGGCACCTGAACAATCCCGGAGGTGAAACGTTGTGGATGTAGACTAGACACTGGCCAGGTCAGATTAAACATGATATAGATATTCATAGTTTTCCAGACATAATTCTAAATTATTTCGCATTGCATTTGCCACAATCAAAATTCAAACTATTATAACAAACTATCAGGGCTGGGACGATATGCTTTTTCACAGATTTGATTCCACAAAACATAGGTGCCAATTCATTTTGTATTCTAGAAGTATTGCGATACGATAATATTGAGCTTTGGGATTTGCTTTTCATTTAATAATGCACTTCTAGAGACAATATATTATGAGACATATCAAAAAATCTACTTTTTGCTTAAAAGAATGCACATTATATGACAGTCAGTCCATCTGACATTTGTACAGAAGTAAATAACATTTGTTTTTAGCATTTGGTCTGTTTTGTTGGAAACAGATATAATGTTGTCTCCATCGGCACTACTGCATGAACATTAAATATTTAGGGGAATCATTGATAAAAAAGAGCTATTGTGGGGAAAAGAATCAATTTTAAAAAATCCCAACACATACGTGAACCGATTGTTTTCCCCACCATGACTAACTATAACTAGTATCTATTGAGGATACTCCTCAGTGGAAGTAGTGAAGCTACAGCAACGCTATTTTTGATGAAAGTAGCAAGCTACAAACTATTTAGAAAATATATCAACACATTGTAGCTACTTTAAAGAAAGAGAAAGAGACATCTACTTTTAATTACAGTAGCGTCCCCAACACTGCACACTGCTGCCATCAGTAGTGTTTCCACCCACAGCAGGCAGATGTTTGTTGCAAAGCAAGTGCACACTGTCTGCTCAGCATACAACAGCAGACACACAAAGTTGTGTCACTTAGCAGCCAGAGATAAAAATAAATCAAAAAGACAGGAAAACCTGGCCGTATGTTGACCAGGTGGACTGAAACGCGACTCCAAATAAATCGTCCAGATGCGTAAATTGGTTGTTTGCTAACACATTTGCAACTTACATTTTTCTACCTTCCCCATTAGGCCAAATTTACCACTTCTACATACGAAATTGAATGATAGAATGATTGAATGAGAGGAAAAAACCTTGTAGTTTTAATGACCGATTGTTATTTTCATTAAACAAGTTTTGATTATGTGGTGAAATGACACAGCTACATTACAGCTTCAAGAGGTTGTAAGTGTCTTTAGACCACAATAATGTCTTCCTGTGTGCGTGCCCCTGTGTGTGTCTGTGTGTGTGCAGCTATTGTATGACTTGTAAGACAGAGACAGAAGGTGTGTCAGTGCCACATTATTGTGTATTAAAAGTGTGTAAGTGTGTCCTTTTATTGTACGTGTTCACACACATTGGGAAATGGCACTGAGTCAGTCTCACCATTGAAGGTGAGACAGGAAGACTGGGGTAAGACATGGGAGAGAGGGAGCAGGCCTAGACAGGATCTAAGAAAGGCCTGTCATGTCAGTATGGGGCTCTGCAGCTTCTCTGTCAGAGCCACATGCGGCTACAGTGGGTGGGATATTTAATTGTTCCAATGTTTATATTTCCCCATGGCAACAATGAGCATATATATATCACACTCAAAGACAATCAACAAGCAACAAGAAGGTAAGATGAATACACTGTTATCCCGTATTGGTTGACTTTACTAGAAATTTGCATGGAAACCCGTTGCCTTAAACCATTTAAGTTTTTACAAAAGACAAAACTTAACAGCTTAAGTTGTATTAACACAGATTGTTAAGTTGATGTGGTAGCCACATTAAGTTGAAGCAGTCATAACTAAAAATCATTAGTAAAGTGGAGTTATGTTGTCTAAAGTAAGCATGTTAAGTTTAACATGCAAAGAAACATAACAAATATAAAACTTTTGGCTACTTATCACTACTAAAGAAATAATTTGTTTTTATAAATTGGGTTTGTTTTAATTCATGACAGTATGATTTGACATACAATTGTTCCAAAAAAAACAAAGGAAAACAATCAACATAAAACCGTAGTCATGTTTCCATCAACCTATTTTTATACACATTTTAAAGTATTGCTTTAGAAAATGTTGATGGAAACAGCAACGTTTTAAAAAACTTCCTCACATTTGCAAAAACGTTTTACGCTTGCTCGAGTTGTTTTTTGTCTTTTTTTGAAAAGTTAATGTGCAAAATAGTAGATGGAAACAGTTTTGATGAATAAGTTGTGACATAGTGAACACGTACAGTAACTCACATGACTATGGTCCCAGTATCCATCGGATGGGGGAAGGATTGGGAAATGCGTCCCATCAGTACGCCGTACACTTGTGGTACTAGTTGCGTAGTGGAGTTGTGGTACGCTATTGCCTGTGCCTCAGCCACGTCCGGTAAATTGATGAACTGGTTCAAAAGCTTGCATCGTATCGCCCTGCCCACTGCTTACACACAGCGGTGAACGGTTGTCTTCCTGACACCAAATGTCTCTGCCACAACCCTGTATTCTGCACAGGTGGCCAACTCTCTCTATTGAGCCAACGAAATTAGCTTCTAAACTCTTTGATCTAGCAAGCCAGTTTGCAATCTACAATCATGCGTAATGCCAATTTGTGACGTTCGCTGAAATCTCACGGTGGTGACTTGTCTAATCCACATTGTCTAAATATTCAGCCATTACATTTAAAAACTGGATCAGATGCATGTAGAAGCCAGACGGATCTCACACACAGAGACACACAAACACGCTCACAGACATCTGATGAGAAGCATGTAAAACATCTGTTCCAGTCACGGCATCTCTTTTTCGATTATACCACCATTTGAATCCACGCAAGTCATTACCGCTCGCCTAAAACACCATTACCAAGTGGAGACAGGGTCACGCACCTCAACACTTGTTGTAAATCTAATTTCATTTTGAAACTCACCTAAACTTGGCGGATTCGGTCAGCAGTTCCAACACTGACAGTCGGCAACAGTCTCTTTTTCAATTGCTATTCTAAGTGGATAAACATGAACGTTGAGAGTTATTGAGTTCAGCTCATCTCTGTCCTTTCTCCACATTCTCAAACACACATAGACTCTAAATAGCTAGTATTGTATGTCATTGCTTATGCATTTCTAGTTTTCCTCAGCTTCCACAGCTGATGGATGCTATTAGGTCTGAAAATTCATGAAACAGGCCACTGACAGATATCTTTTTGAGTGCAAGGCCATATACACATCACTACAAACTGAGCTGGTTCCATTTTATTAAAAGAAAAAGACCTATTGACTCCACTCAGAATGTAATATTTCCATATATATGTATTATTCTGTCTAAAAGTATTTTTAAATTCAAAGAGTGAAGGTTGTTCTTTTTCTGTGATAAATACAGATGGGACTATTTTGGCGCTGTGTATGTTATTTTTAGAATGTTGTATTGGTATTTAATGAACAGAAACAACTGTCATAACATCAAGTAAAAGTAAGTAATATCCTATCCATGTTTTAGTCTTGAATAACAATAATGATTAACTCAACAAGTGTGCCTCTGCTAATACGGACAGGGTGTGATTTTCCGGGGGAATGCGTGGGATTTCCCCCTTTCCGGTCTACCTCGGCAGAATTTCTTTTAGCAACGGTGTGGACAAAACGTATCCCCCACCCCCCCTCAAAGGGATCAATGCTACTTCACCAATGAATTATCAAACACGGGACATGATGTTAAACTGTCCATTGTGCCAAAAGATGGTATGCACATGAGGTTCGCCTTGATGTTGAGAGTGGCATGAGAGCTGAATTTTAGATGTGGAAAGTTGTTAATTTCGGGACACATCATCAGTAGATGTCTAGAACACTAGACACCCTCATCAAAGGTGGCCAGCTACAGGGTGATCAAACCTGAGCTTGTGCCCCATGCCCAATTGTAATAAAAAAAAAAAAAAAAAAAAAAAAGAAGTT
>NC_048415.1:21139313-21147042 GCF_013103735.1 Etheostoma cragini
AACATACGAAGTCACGGTTCGTTCCATCTTTTCCACAGTTGTTATAGGGAGTTCGTAGATAGTGAGAGGCCACATTACTCGAGGGAGAAGTCCAAATTGCAGGCACCAGAGCTTGAGCTTCCCTGGCAGTAGGGTCTTGTTGAGGTTTTCCAGACTGTTGGTGATGTCCTCCCCTACTTGTAGCACTTGGTCTTTGTCCCTGAGGCTTGCGTTGTACCATCTGCCCAGGCTTTTGACAGGTTGCTCAGATACTGTTGGTATTAGGTCATCTCCAATGTAGAACTTCACGTTTTTAAGTTGTCCCTTGACTACTGAGATGCTTCGTGACTTGTTTGGCTTGATTTTCATCAATGAACTATTACATATTTAACTAAATGAAGCACTTTATGTAAACAGATGTGATAAGATGATAAAATCCAAGTGCCAGTTACTAGATGTTTTTAGCCGCTACAGAGCTCCGTTGTATCAGCGCCAGTCAGATGTGTTTAGCTGCGTGACTGCAAGCTGGCCACAGGCACCGCCAGATGACGGTCCTTTCAGGGGCCATTGTAGTTACCATAGTTCCTCAAATATTTTTTTTTATTTGAAGCAGGCTTTTATTGGAGGCAGGCCTATCTGTTGGATAATTTTAACTGTTTTAAATGAAAAGCCATAGCGTTCCAGTCGACAGAGATCATTCCTTTTTTAAGAAAAATCTGCTAACATATCCCCATAAAACAACAGCCAGAAGGGCGACAGGGTAATTTTGGTCAGGAAACTCTTTTCCTCCGACCTCCAGCTATCTAGCTTCGTTTCTAGCTCCAGGCTCTTTTCCCCCCACCTCCAGCTAGCTATGTTTGTTTCTAGCTCCGGGCTAACTCTTTTCCTCCCACCTCCAGCTAGCTAGCTTCGTTTCTAACTCTAGGCTAACTTTTTTCCTCCCACGTCAAGCTAGCTAGCTTCGTTTCTAGCTCCAGGCTAACTCTTTTCCTCCCACCTCCAGCTAGCTAGCTTTGTTTCTAGCTCCAGGCTAACTCTTTTAATCCCACCCCCAGCCAGCTAGCCATGCTCTGCTCCTGTTGGCTAATCTCGTCGGCTCATCCTTCTGTTTCTTCCAGTCTCGGATTCTCCTGGGGTCAATGTGGAACTGTCTCACAGCTTTTTCACCCAACTTTTCCTCTGCATACTTTAAAACTCTTTTTATTTTGTGTTTGAAAAGTCAGTCATTCTCTGCTGTCACTAAATGAGACCCTTGTTACATCCAATGTACTAAATATCTACTGCCATCTGTTGGCACTTGTACTTTACTTTACTGTACTTACTACACACTACACTCAGCTCAGTGACACATACAGCCGCACTGAATAAAAGACCTAGGAGTCCTACCGTAGGACAATACTTTACATGAGTACCATAATCCAGAAAAACAAAGTGTGGAAAAAAGCATAACTGTATTTTAAATCTGTTAAATTACATGAGTAGAAATGTACATGTGGTGTAGCCTGGCCATAGTGGCTAGGAAGGTGGTAGGTAGGCAGACTCAAACATTCTATGTTTCCAAAGGTAATTAGTTTATTTACAGTGGTCTCCAGTACACAGCTAATTAAACAATCTCCCCAAACAATTGTCCTGCATGGTGGAACTGATCAAAGGAACAAACAATTCTAAGCAATAAACCATGTTTAAACTTGCAACCTAATAAAATGGAAATGAAACTAACATATGACTGTGTTTACTTACAATAGCCTAGCTAATATCCTGTATGGGACAAGTGGTGAGCGAACCCACTTTGTCACAGTACATTAAAATAAACTTCAACGCACATTATATGAAAGGAACCTTTCACTATTTTTTCCCCTGCCTTAAATTAAGGCCAGCCTATATTTATCCTTGTTGACCACACCCCCGGCCCCTATCAGAGACCCGGCTTTTAATTGACAACGGTCTTTATTGGAGGAATTATGGTACGTACTGTATATAATTATGCTGAGTAAAAGTGAGCACCATGCTGCGATGACAGTTAAGTTTAGGCACCGAAACAACTAGTTAGGTTCAGGAAAAATGTTGTAGTTTGGATTAAAACAATCCAGCAGAGCTACCATGTGTTTAGTGGTTAAAAGTCTTTTGTTTTCGCTGGAAAATGAACTCCACTTTCCCGCCTGAAAACGCTGTTTCATGTTGACACCACATTGTGCAATTTCATTTTGATATTTTCCATTGACTATTGAATATAGGCTTCAGCATGGCCGGCTGATTCTTTGATTCTAGCATGTTTGGTTTTGTTGTGCATAATAAGAAAGATGACAAAATATCAAATTAAAATTTGCCACATAGAAACAGTACCAAACATTTAAGAATTAGGTTTACAGGAAATGTAGCAAAAACTTTACAGAAATGTATTTCAAAGTGGCTGTAATGTATTTGATTTGTCCTGTTCTCCTTTCAATAAATACTGCATAAAAAGTAAACAGATGAATATGACAGTAATGGCTAGAGCGTTGAGTCTACATGCTGCTACTCTTTTCAAATGGACCCTCAGTGGGAGCAGAGACAAGGCCTTTCTCTGTGATGTGTCCCACAACGGTGTAGTGAAGGGCAGGCTCAGGAGAGGAAAGTGACATTTAGGAAGAGCTAAAACAATGGAACGGTACTTTAATGTCTCATAAGATGTCCTTTAAACATGGCTTTTCCATCTGAAAGCATTGCCATGCTGAGTCAAGTGCACTAACTGTGCATGAAAGAGCTCATTCCCTCAGGACAAGGCTGCCTGATACCCGCAAGAATAAACTGTCCTTTAACTGGCAAGCTCCACACAGCACAAGATACAGACTAAAGCTCCCCGTGCTAAAGAGACCAAACAACATCAAAACTAAGGCTACACATCTGCAAAGACCCCTCACTACGGTATTACCTCTACCAACAACATCTGAAAAAGGCCTGATAATCAATGCCATGGGTAAATCTTTCAGATTTTTTTTCTTTTCTTTTTACGAAATGTGATGAGATATGAAAGATGCGTGGGACTTTGATACCACCGCCCAATCACTATTTTGCAGACTCTGGCAAAAAAATATTGCTTCAGTTCAGTTCTGGCTTTTACTTTTTTACAGTGGAAGGAAGTGGAGACAACTCGCCTTCTTTATGTCTATGAGTGAGGGTTAACCGTGATTTATGGTTCCGCAGAGGCTCCATGCGGAACTAAAAACACATTTAGAGACATTTTAATGCAGAAATATTACATGTTGTATTTTTAAATAGTTTTAAAGTATTATGAGTCAGAGCTTAACAGTTATTTTGAATATAAAAAAGGAGCATTAGTTATTAAATCACTTTGACTTTTAAAGTTAGCATTTACGAGATATGGAGTAAATCCTTTAATTGACTTCCTCAAAATCTAACTATCTCTAACTATACAATTGTAACTACATTGCTAATTGTTTATTTAAACATCATAGTTTCAAGCATGGAAGCCTATCTGTGCCAGAAGGGAAAAAAGATGAAAAGTTAGGAATGGCAAACCATATAATACTTAAGGTAATTATAGGAAATAAATATAAAAATATAGGATAGGTAAATTCTTTACTCTTTAAATAAATATAGAAGACTGAAAGTATCCTATAATCCTGATTTACCGTGAGTATATATTTTCCTTTTCTGAGTAAAACTGGACTTCTACTGTCAGTGTTTCATATGGCAAACATCACTGAGCATTACTGTGTATGAGGAGAATAAAAGATGTGATGACTTGACCTCTGTTATGAACACTCTGTTATGAACACAAAAAGATTTGTTGCAATTCCTCTCAGACCTACTACATTTTGAACAAATGCTTTCCAAGAATGGCCCCTTTTCAAGGTTAAGATTAAAATTAATGAACAAGAGTGTCACTCCCCATGCCCGATGGGTGGCTTACTGCAGTTTGGAACTGCTCAGGAAAACAAATATTTTTTGCCAAGTGGCTGTGGTTGTGAAGTACATACGTCCTGCAGCTCTGATTTTACATCCTGTTACATTAATGATTCAAAGCACTCAATATAAATATTAAAAGTAATAGCTTCACTATTCAGCTATTACTCCATCATTCCCTGAATCATCATAAAACATTCAGAGCCTTTTAGAAAATTTACACACTTGAATTTGATGGCAGGGAAAGCAGGCTGTCAAGAGTGCGAGGTCCTGGAAGCTTAAATAATAGTGGAAAGCTGTTTATGGAACATGCTTTATTTATTCATCGTCTCAGAGTGAGGACTTCAGTTTAGATGGAGAAGGAGAAACAGAGGGAAGGTGAGACAGAGAAAGACACAGCAATGGAGAGGGAGAAAATCAAAGTAAGACCTTTCTGGGGAAAGAAGATGAAACACAACTCTTCCCACAGTGCAATAAAAGAAGGAAAAATGCAGAGGCCATGAGATTCTCGGCACAAGGTCAATCAATGGAAGGACTCTGGGTCCAGGAGCAGCTAATGGATTGTGAAGACGAGTAGCAGGGTTATGAATTTTTAACCAGTTCCTTCTTCACCCCAGACCGCCATAAATCAATGACGACTTATTGGAGAAGATCAATTATGCAAACTTAAAAACATTTAATGACAGATAATGAAGAGGTCCCTGGAGGGGGGCTGGAACCAGACTCGTATTTCAGGAATCATTCATGGGGCAGGAGCTGAACTGAGGCTCTTAGCACAACTTTCAAGGCCACACTTAAACACCTCGCTGACTGCTTTGCAGCTCCTTTGTGGGAACAACCCCTGGTGGAGATTACTGATGTGGGCATTGAACCCGAATCTGTCAGAAACACTTTAAAAACTTTAAAACATCACCATCTGAATAAGCAGAACTTGAGTCATTATTTCCTATAAGTTTAGTTTTGATGTTATTTGTAAAAATATTTTCGCCCTGCAGAAGAAAGACGTGGCCACCTTTAAAGAGCTTGGCCACATTTATTTTGCTCATCATAAAAAATGCCCTCGGGCCGCCCCCTGTGGCAGTAATCTCAAATCACTGAGCTCTAAACAATGTTAAGCACAAGCGCGCACATTAAAAGACTCTCTGCAAATCTGTCCCCTCCACTCACGTCGCCCACACTGCCTGTGACCCTGTCACCGAGCGCTTTTATGTAGTGTGTGTCCTTCAAACAATTCATGTTTAATGTATCACTACTCTTTTACTTGTCTAGCCATCCGCGCTGGCTGTTCAAAAGATTGTTCAGCCGCTTTGGTGCTTGTTATATCTCAATCCAAAAGTAATAATGTGCCGTCTCTTTTTAAATTTTGATATTTAGAGACCTTTAAACAGGTGTTTAGGATCTGCCGGGCTTGAGTCATTTGGGCATGATGGTATTTCGTAGCACTGAGGCTGAATTTGTACAATCCGTAGGATTATTTGCAATTATCAATTTATCAACATGAGACGGTAGAGTGAGGAAGACACAGATACGGGGGGGGGGGGGATTAAAGCGGATCTAAGCAAATGCATCATGGCTCAGGTCATTTGTGTTTACATCGAGGCAGGGACATTCATTTTTTATTACTCTAGGCACTGTATCAATCCTATTGACAATTCTTCCCAGATGTTTCTGTGTATCCCATGGGTGTCTGAGCCGCATCTACAGGGCTGATGGAGAGACTTATAACTAAGCTCACATCTGTTCCTCCCGCCATTTTTATGTTATCTGGGAGAGCAACCTTTTCATCACTCTGACAGTGGAAAAGAAAGAGCTATTCCGACTGTACTGAACTCCTCTGTAAGTACAGTACATTCTAAAAAAGTGTATGCTTTTTATGAGTGATGTGTGTTTGGTTGGATTCCCCCCACCCCATCCATAATGCCAGAAGGTCAGTTTTTTCTACTCTTGTCTCTAGTGGTTGAAGGAGGTAAAGAGGCACTTAGCCGTTGATGGGCTTTATTTTCTGACAGGTCTCGTTGGTGATTTCTTTGCCCCATTTCCTCCCGATTTTACCAAATGCACCTCTGAGACATGTAGTCAGATAATTACAATAGCCAAGAAAATTACATTCCATTTACTCATTTGCAGTATTATAATGCCATATTGTGTTGTCATTTATTAAATCTGTTAACGTTTCAGAATTTGAGTCTGTCACAGTTGAAATACTTCCCTAGAATGATGTGACTAAACAAGTAGATTTTATAAATAGATATCAAATTTAAAAGAGGAGAGGTGAAAAAACCCTTCAGAATCTAGGAAACATCGGTATGCTACAGAATGTACCATCTTGACAATTAAGTAGGAGGCGATAGAGCTAAAACGAAAGCCTGATGTGACTTAGTCTGTGTTGGTGTTTGTGCAGGTACATCTTCACGCTCTGCTGGGTTTTGTCCAGACAGGAGAGATGACCCAGAGTCAGGCCAAAATGTTTACTGGCAGATGTGTTTTAAAGGAGCTCTCCTTGGCTGGTCATGGCAGCGGAAAATACCCTGCTGTTTGCTGCATCTGCAATTCACTGCTCTTCCCTATTCCACCTATCCTGACCTTTTAAAAGAAATGATGGATGAGCTCGTTTTGCTACAGTTTCTTCCCCTTTCGCATCTTTTCTTTCTTTTTTTCCATTCCATTGAAGATTGAAGCTCTGTCTATGTTAGGCTCCGAGGCAAATTCTGCCCCTCCTTTTGCTCACTGTTTCAAATCACTTTAAAGTCTGATGCAGGCTTTGGCCAGAGCCCTTTGGCACTTGGCTTCTGTGCAGCGGTTCGCGTCAGGAGCTACGATTTGTGATTTGCAGATGACATGAGCAATGCCTCGCTTGTGGCTGTTGAGGTGGTTTTATAAAGCAAACCTAGTAATGTGCAATGTGATGTGACTGGGGCTTCACGTCAGCACTACTGATAAATTGATTCAGCTGGTAAAAACACTGTTTTATGTCTGAAATAAAAAAGTCCACACTGTTTACAATATAATATTTTCCCTGTGTAGCAGGTTATAAGTGCAATACAGCAGAAAAGGCTAGAAAACGTTCATTCTCCCGGTTAGCATGCTGTATATTCACTATTTCATTTTTTATATACTGTATATATTTCTTAACTAAATTTACAAAATTAATAAGCACCGTCAGACTTAATGTTAGCAAAGACTGGCTGTGAAATGAAAATCTGTGTTTTTAAGCTCTTTCCAAGATTAAAAGGTAATCATCTTGTGTGCTAACCCTGCTTCTGACTGCCTGATGCACAAACTTCACACGCCGATGAACATCATCATCTCAGTGTGATGAAGCTCTTGCTCTGCAGGTCTTTTCACCAGCCCCTGATCAGCTGCAGTTTGCAGCAAAAGCTACAACAATATCACGTATCTGCATTACTTTCTGTCTATATAAGTGTACAAACAAGTAACACAAACTGCACTACAACAAACATTTGAAAATACTGTACATAAACAGATGTAATAACCAAATCCCTAATTTCAGACATTGCTGAGTTCTTCAAGGAATAGTTTGACAAAAAAGTGTATTCATTTTCTTACAGAGGGTTACAAAACCGTAGTCTATTTTAACAATGTTTGCATTGTGCAGCTGACATTCTGCTGGATGTCCCTCGTTTCGGCCAGATGTTCGTCACCTTCCACTTTCTTTGTGTTGTTATTCTAAACTCCGGTGGATTTCTGAGGACTATGGTTACCTGCTCCTGAGATTTCTGCAGGGTAAATCCAGACAGCCAGCTAGACTATCTGTCCAATCTGAGTTTTCTGCTGCACAACCAAGCAACTTTTGAACGTACATGTTCCACTAAACAGCTAATGG
>NC_048415.1:21147052-21268620 GCF_013103735.1 Etheostoma cragini
GGGGTTGTTACTAGGTTACCAGGTTCAACAACTGTGGGGATCTATGTAGTATCCATAGGCGCAAATATCATGCAAAAACTGTAGCGGTGTCTATTTTAAAATGAAAATTGATTATAATGAGCTTTCGATTTCAACTATCAAAAATCAAAAGCAGGTTTACATTAGCTTACCAGCAGCCTGCCGCTGCTCTTTTCCAGACACCAAGGTCACTCCCGGAGTCGGAGATAACAGAGAAACAACAGAACTGGAACATCTTCTTGCTTCCCAGAAGTCACCATGTGGCAACAGTTTGCCTTCCCCTGAGGGAGTTAAGTAAACAAACAACGACGGTAAAGCATGTGGGTTCCAACGGGACACCATGGTGCGCTCCGATAAACTAATGGTCATTTCAATTGCACTTCATTAATTTGAAGAAAAAAACTAAATCTGTTGTAAATTACCATTTTGCCATCTAGTAGATCTTATTGTGCCACAATAAGATCTACTAGATGGTGCTGTTACTGCTGAAAAGAAATTGTAGCTCAAACCGCAACCGTGTTTCGGTTTGACTAAAATTCAATCAAATTTGTGGCTTTGGACACCCTTATTAAACTGATATTTATAAAACAAAAGTGTGTGTTGAGAATGTGTGCGCCTTGTATATTTCAAAAATGGACTACACATGGTTTTCTACACATTTATAGACTTAATTTGAATTCCTTACTTAGGAGTGATGCATTATTTTCATACTAAGTAACATTTGAGCCTTAATTTCCCTGTTTTAATGATAACAATTGTATCATCAATTGTTAACTACTTTGTGAAGTCGGTTTCAATTTATTGGTATAAATGATAATTTTGAAGTTTAATTATGATGACACATCACACTGATGATGTTTACAGGTGCATGTGATGAATTAATGGTGTGAGAGCTTTAAATAGACACAGCTGTGCCTAAAGGTTGTGTTTACTGACAGTGGCTCTAGAATTGTTGGGGAACCTGATATGGCAATTGATCGAGTGGTGATCACTATCCAAATGAGTGACAAAGTGAGTTTCTACATCCACTCATGGGTAACTGTGGGAGTGGAAATCCGGCTTACACATGTTCCACAACAATTGAGATTTGTAAAACACATCCATGTCTGCACACAAATGTATGAATCTGATGAAAATAATGAATGCATGCGTATGTTTTTCCTACACAGAATCCCACATATTTGTCTAAATACAGGTTTGAGCATCTGGACCCCTCTGCTGGCTCAAGTGGTGTTACACATTTAAAATGTATAAAAACAACTTTGTATGAAACAGGCTATATATACTGCACATGCTCAGTAAAGTTGAGCTCACGCCTTGATAGCATTAGCGGTTGGTGGGAAGTAAACACAGATTATAAACACTCCACCAGCGGGGAGCAGTAGATACAAGCACCGCATTTTGGTGCCAGTCCGCGTTAGCCAGCAAGTTACTTTCAAAAATTATATAGTTGAAGTTACTAGTTACTTTTTCCAAAAAGTAACTAAATTAGTTACTCAGTAACAAATTATAAAAGTAACAAGTTACTTCAGAAAGTAACTATTGCGTTACTTTCAAGCACATTTTTAAATGCTCAAATGTGACCCCACCTCCACCCTTCTTTAATGGAAGTTAAAATACATGTGCATGTTCATTTATATGATAAATCTGAATATAACAATGAAAGGACACTTAACACAAATCCTTAACAGAAATGCAATCTACACAAATCTAAACTATTTAATGTGGCTGTAGGACAAAGTGAGACTAGCCTCCAATCAAATGTCATGTTTGTAGATATTTTGTCATATAGTGGATCGATACAAAAAAAAAAGATGTTTTGGAACTTTTGATATTTATTGCCCCTCATTTGTTCTCGCCTCACATATCTCTCGTTGACTGACTTGCTTGTGTTCACTGGCCAAACTCTACCTCTGATTGGCTTACCATGAAATTTTACTCAACCTCAGCCAATCATCAGCATTTATGCCCTTGTCTCGTGCCTTGCCCACTAACCAAGGGAGAACAGTACAAAAATGATTTGCCTCTCGGCTCAGAAATCGAATTGGTCAGCTGCATTTTTTTGGCAGTAACAGCGTTTTTAATATGGGAAAAGTAATCAATTAGATTACTCCATCCATCTTCGTCCATTTATCCAGTATGGGGTCACGAGGGCAGCAGCTCCAGCAGGGGACCCCAAACTTCTGTTTCCCGACCCACATCAACCAGCCCCGATTGGGGGATCCCGAGGCGTTCCCAGGCCAGGTTGGAGGTATAATCTCCCCACCTAGTCCTGGGTCTTCCGAGGCCTCCTCCTCGTCACAGACAAAGTAACGCTGTTATTTCCATCACTGGTGTTAACACAGCCCACCTCCACTAGTCTTACCCGACAGAGCAGCATCTCTATCTGCTCGGCAGGCTGTTTTTCCCTGTTCTCGTCTTTGTGCTAAGCTAAGCAGCTGGGTGTAGCTTGGTATAAACCGTAAAGACAAAAGTTTATCAATTTCTTATCCTGAAGAAAGGGCATTTACCAAAAAAAACTATTTCCTTAAGAGAATCTTTTATTTACAATATATTATAGATTTACATACATTTGGACTCTTCAAGTGGTAAAATCAACAATGTCTGTGTACATGGACAACTGTACTGTACTGTAGTGAAACATTCTGGGAAATAAAGCATAGCTTACTTTGGCCAACAGTTCTCCTGAGAATACAATATGCCCAGGGCATTGTTTAGTTTGAAAAATCCTCAACAAGAGCTTTTGCTGGATTCTATTGGTCCATCTCCTAAAGATGGAATTGACAGGGTGTGTGAGATAGAGCAAACACAAGTGAGAGAGCCTTGACAGAATCCCAGACAGTCAATCCCCAGTGACTGTGTCCATTGATAATTTACTTTTCAGGAGATGTGTTTACCAAGGGTTATAATTGATGGGCTAAAATATTGATGAGCGACATTTTATAGGCTTGGGAAGAGGTGGGACAATTGACCCCATACAAGGACTGTGAGGGCAGAGAGTGTGTGCAGAACTTGCTGATTGTGGCTATTACTACAATGTATGGACATATACAATGTGTCCATACCAAAAGACACATTCTACAAATCTTCTTTTGTATACATTGTAAAATAGGGATATATATGCAGGATTTCCCTAAAAACAATGTTTAGACTGATCGGAAAAGTAATCTCTCTCAATCATAACTTATGACCCACTATACTCAAAAAGCAAGGCCAACAAACACTTCCCCGTGGCTCTATTTTTGAGAAATATAACATTTTGTGTCATTGTTATGCGTAAGATACACAATTTTATATTCCAGTTACTCCTAATAAAACATCCTCTCTGAAAAACCCTTTTTGATTGTCTAAGTAGCACAAAGTGTTGGAGGGCGACAAACTTCCTTCAAGTACTGTAAATGTAAACATGTTTGCCCCCCCCCCCGCTCTGCAAACTTGCATGATGTAGTAAAAATATTGGTGTCTTCCTGGACACTTCATTGAATTTTGAAAAACAAGTCAGTTGTCTATAGTGAAGGGCAGCTTTTACCAGCTTAGAACCCTAGCCAAATAAAAGCCATTGCTACCTTTCCAGAACCTGGACATAGTTATTCATGCTTTTATTGCCTCTCAGCTTGATTATTGTAATACCCTGCTTTTAGGCTTGTCCCACTCCACCCGCTCCAGACGGCAAATGCTTCAAAACATAGCTGCTAGACTTCAAACTGGTAGAAGGAAAAGACAAAACATCACTCCTGCTCTGGCTCACCTGCATTGGCTACCAGTGAATTATAGAATTTATTTAAAAATCTTACAAATTTTTTTAAAAACCTTTAACGGACTAGTTCCACAATGTATTACTGACCTGCTAATTCCATATTCTGCCCCCAGTTCCCTCAGGTCAACAGCTCCTCCTATTCCTTCACTAATGCTGTGAAACTAAAAGTGGCCCAGCTTTCTCTGATTCTGCTCCTAGGATTTGGAAAGGCCTCCTGTCCCACATTAAGGCATGTTCTACAATTTAAATATTTAAATCTAATTTAAGGACTCACCTTTTTCCCTTTATTTTAGTTTACTCTGAGGCTGCTTGAGTCCTCTCTTGACTTATCTTTTATTACCCTATACTGCTTTTTAAATTCCCTCTTCTAATCTTCTTTACTTGACTATGTTTTTTCTTTTCAGTTGTTTTGTATTACATTTTGTATCGTTGTGCTTATGCACTTTTTATTAATGTAATGTTGCTGCTATATGTATTGAGGTATATTCAAACCATCTGCCTTGGTTGAAAAGCACTTTGCGATCACTTATGTTGTTTTATATGTGCCATTTTAATAAAGATGACTTGATTAGACTAGAAGTGTGTGGCAGTCTCTGTACCTGTGTAACCGGTCTGGCCTCAGTACCGGTTACTGTAGACTCAGGCCTTGGCACAGGACGTTTAATGCTGTTGAGTTTTTAAGGGAAAGAAAAACACAGCGTTGCTCATTCGCACTCAACACACGCCTAACAACATAAAAAGAAATACATACTCATACTGGCCCAGTGCTGAACACAGAATGGAGAGTGCCAACGCAAATACACGTGGAAAAATAGCATTTAAGCTAGCTCACTAAAATACTCAGAACTGAACAATACACAAAAATACACGGAAGAGAATTAAGCAGAACAACTGCTAAAAACCTATACTAATCACAATCACCCTGTCTAACACCTAAATACACAGTGAACATTGTAGCCTATTTAATACGTCTGCCTCGCGCTACACAAGGTACCTACCGCTCTCGACAGATCCAACATCGTCTGACGAGAGCCGGGAAAACAAATAGTACGTTCCCAAAACGCCCAGCAGACGGCGCATTTCCCATGTAAAATACATAAACACTCCCTTTTTTAAATAAAGAGCAAACAAAACAAAACAAAAATACACAGTAAAATGAGGGATATTTGGTGGAATTTAAACATTTTTCCATACCTGCTACACCTGCAGTGACCCTACCCTCTGTCTGTATTTTCTCATTTCTGATTAATTTGCTGTGTGCGGGACGTTCATGGCCGTCAGCAAAGAGCCTTTGGGCCCGTTGTGGGTAACGCCCAGCCAATAACAGCATGCAGGGTGTGCAACCCGTTCTATTTCCAAATACCAATGCTTTGTCACGCCCCTCAGTGATACCAACAAGAGTGCTGATCAGAGTCTGCTGACAGAGCAGGAACCGAACGTGACCCAAACCCGACAGGCATCAGCGCACGTTAATAAGCTGTTTAATCTAAAATGTTCAATGTGTTAACCTTTCCTGATTGCTTCATTTCCAACCGTGGCCAGAAAACCACAAGAGACTCGTTACCTCCAGGGCCGACATAAAATAAATAACGTTGGGGTTAAAATCCCATTTCTGGTAAGCAAATTAATGAACTTACCAACATCAACTCTGCTCCAGTCGCAACTACACATCTGCTTCCTCTTTCTCTTTTCTGCCAACTTTCCACATGCACGCACGCACGCAATGATCCATCTTAAAGGACCCGTAGCAATATTTTACAATAAATGCCATATCGCGCTGGTGTGGCCAAGCCCAACCCAAGCATCTTTTCTACATATTTGTGTGGGAGAAGTTTGGCGAAGACATGGAGAGGGACTTTCGGTCAGCACCAAGGTGCTTCTGGAAAACCGTTCGCTACCTCAGGAGGGGGAAGTGGGGAACCATCCAACCTGTGTACAGTAAGGATGGGATGCTGCTGATCTCAACTGAGGAGGTAATAGGCAGTGGAAGGAGCACTTTGAGGAACTCCTAAATCCAGCTAACACGCCCTCTATGGTAGAGACAGAGCTGGAGGATGATGGGGAGTTGTTGTCAATTTCCCTGGTGGAAGTCACTGAGGTAGGTCAACAACTCCACAGTGGAAAAGCCCCAGGAAATGACGAGATCCGTCCAGAAATGCTGAAAGCTCTGGGTGTGGAGGGGTTGTCTTGGTTGACACAACTCTTCAACATTGCGTGGAGGTCTGGGATGGTAGCTAGGGAGTCAAACCTTGAGTTGAAAAGGAACAATTTAGATGCCGTCCTGTTCCTGGAACAACGGATCAGATCTTCACTCTCGCATATAAAACACACTCCGCTAATACTGAGCACCCACGAAATGCAGCAACCCGTTTGACCCAGAGGGGAACTGTCCCCCGCTCACTCCCCTTCTCACAGAACTCTTTGCACGGCATCTTCTCAGCAAGCAGGGTGCGCCAATTTGCCATTTCCCCACACAGAAATGATAGATAATACAGTAGAAAACCGCATCAAGGATTTTTTCAAGGAAGTGCTAGTGCCGCCTAGCCTGGAAATCCTGACCCAAAACCAAAAGGACTAAGGGTCCTTGAGTAATGAAAGTTGCCCATCTGGAGGGGCTACACCAAGCGTGCATTTGAAAATCTCATTGTACGCAATTGGATAACACAACAAATCACAACAACACATGGGGTGACGTATCCAGAGCCTCATACGCTTAGCTACCAGGGGAGCTAACTGGTAGATTAGACTCTTGCCGTATCGCGTCAGCAAAACAGAAAAAAACGTCTTGCAAAAGAAAGGATTGAGTGTCGTCTTCTTTTCCTATTTTAGGTAAAATCCCAAGTCTAAATCGTTCATTGTAGCGGCCAAAGCAGTTTCAAACAACTGGTGTTCATCCGTAGCCATCTTGCCATGTTTACCAATGACTTTGACGTTGCAGCTGCTGTCGTCTTCTGTTTAGCTCGCCCCTGGCCCGCCTATATCAGATACACCAATGTGATTGGTGCAGCACGGATACAGCACGGAAGTGCATGGTTAATGTGCAGCATTACTAAATGCCAGAGTAACTCGCTCAGTGGCGTAACAAGCCAACACCGGGCCCTTAAGCAGGATTGGCATCATCATTATGTGATGACGGCGCAATGTCCACAAGAAAGCTGCCATGAATAGGACAATAAGGGATCATAGAGACAAAGCATATGAGATGAGATGACTGACAAAATCAGGAAAAGCCTAGATCTTTGTGGAGCAATGAGGAGACTGTTTTACCTACTAATTTTAGATTACAAACATAAAAATCAATTAAATCACATTTTTCACATGCTATTCCACAGTCGGAGGTTTAACTGGCGCTTCTGTTACCGTCATCTTGTTCGGCCCTCTTCTCCATCTGCAATAGAGGAACCAACTCCTAATATTTGCATAACCACAAAAGATTAGTTTTTCATGTTTTCTGGAAATTTAGTTAAAGTTTTTGTTGTATTTAGATGGAAACCTGGCCAATGTGTGTTTGAACCCACCATCTTTTCTCGTTTTCAATGTTGTGTCTATTGTATTAAAAAAACAACAACAGTATGCCAACACGTCAAATGAACATGGGCCGTTTTTTGTTTATTCCATCTTTAATACAATTGCCCAGGTTTGTCTCAGGCTCTACTGCATACACATGCTGACAATGGTGATAGAATCTGTGCCTTATGTTTTTGAAGTGCAAATGTAATGATGGTATTGATGGCTATGCTGGTGACACATGTGGCCTGTGGCTAGGTCAACAACAGTGAGTCCTTCATTGTAATGCCTGCTCTACAGGGACCCCCAGACACATACCTCTGCCCCTCCAGCCGTTATAGAGCTGCTGAAGCCCACAATCCCTGGCTGATGAGAAGTAGACGCCTCCTTTTGTCCATTGGCCTTGTGGATCAGAAAGGTGTTACTCTGGCTTTCAGACAGGGTGAGCAATATTGACTTAAATAGATTGACCCGGGTCCTCACTGATGGCTCTACCTTTTCACCCCAACCTCTGAACTCTTCCAGTCACTGCATCATTCTGGCGGTTTTCACAGTTGAGCTGGAAGTCTGCCCAGCCTGCCACCAGGTCACCCTTTGTCCAAATAAATTAAACTGCAGGAAGGGACCGGCAAGAGTAGAAAAAGAAGAAAGGACCCATGTCGCGACAGTTTAATTATCAAACTCAGCTTTCTGAGGCCTTGAGAAACAGCAGGCTGGATTTGGTCTCCTTAATCCCAAACTTCCATAAACACGTCCCAGACCTGCTGATCAGAGTCTGCTGACAGAGCAGGAACCGAACGTGACCCGAACCCGACAGGCATTAAGATATGTCTGAGCCCACCCTGAGCCCGACACATAATGACACATGTATGTCTATGTGGAAAGTTTGCTTTTATTAAGCAACTGTAGGAAGGCATTCAGAAATGTCAAAGGTAGGAGTGGGTTGGGGCTGACAATGTTGCTTTATTATTACTGTGATTATTATTGAGATGGTCAATTAAAGGCTGCAGTTTGTAAGATTTAATAACTAATGTCTCAGTTAACACCTCAGCCTGTATGTTGCTGTGTAATGTTTGTGTGTATGTATGTATGCATTTGGGGGGGCGGGGGGTGGGTTGATCATGCACAACAAAACATGAAAGAATTTTTTCCCCTTTTCACTACCATGGAAATTGCCACAAGTCCAGCCGTGCCAAAACACTGAATTATGCACTTCAATATTCAAATAGCACAATGTGGTGTCAACATAAAACACATCAATCTTTTTTTGGTGCTTAAGCTCAATTAGCATCATGCTCACTTTTCTGGCTTAAGAGCTTTAAATTATCGGCCTTTTGAGGGCCTTCCTCGGTCCTGGATACTTAGTTCCACTATTCCCCTCACAACGATGGCCCTACCAGTAACTACATGCATTGGTCTTGTACCAATGAAGTCAGAATTAATTACACTGTTATGGCCGGGCTGCAATCTAAGTTTGCCAATCCGTTTACCATGTTTTTGGTGCACTCATGTTTTGTTAAATTTAACACAGAATGTGTGAAAGGGTCTAAAAAGAAATGTGTTAAAGTTTAGCTACAGGCTTGGTGTTTAATGGCAGTGGCAAAGTTATGGAAGAAAATGTAATGTTGTGTAATGATGACTAATCATTTTAAGTTATTGAAGAAATGACTAAAAATGACAAACAAACAAAAATCTTCCTCCTTTTGCTAAATGAATTTGTTATGAAATTAACAACACTTTCAGTGTTTTAAATATCTTAATACATGGTAATCATTGAATGTTTTGCTTTCATATTCAACCTTTAAGTCATTTCTGCTGACTGTGGCTTTAGGACACCATTAGTTTTCTTGTGTGGGGTTTAGCATGTAAATTTAATTCTTCTTCAACCTTATTACAGCCATGATTTTATTGATTTATTCTTTCTCCCTCTCTTTCAGGGCCTTCAGCTGTGTTGGCTGCTAAAGCATTTAAGAGGCGTTGATCATATCTTACGTATCTTAGGGGTGCCCTAAAGAGAGAGAGAGTGATGCACCAAAAAGTCTATTATCAGCCAAAAGCCATGACAACCCAAGTCTGATATTAGTAATCAGAGGTGCAGTGCAATGTGCTCCTCGGTGCTTCCACTGGAACAGTTGCCCACTTATAGTCTAATAACCACGTTGTCTGTCCCCAACTCAGATCAGTTAAATCAAAAGAAAACAATAGAAGGGCTATACTTAAGAACCTAATTGGAATTAAAACTACCACTGCAATGATGAAAAAAGAATAGGAAAAGTAGATGTGGACTATTAAATATTAGATACTGTACTAGTAAATGATCTGATTTCAGAAAATCAAATTGATATATTCTGTCTTAGTGAAATATGGCTGGGCCATGAAAAATATTTACCTAGCTCCAGGACCATATTCTGAATTTTTTATCTGAATTCTCAGAGTTTTTATCATGTGTAGTCCTTAAATTAGACAAAGTACTTATTGTATATAATTTTAATGTCCATGCGGACGTTGACAACCACAGCCTTAGTGTTGCTTCCAACTCACTACTAAATACGATGGCTGACAGGTCTATAGCAAAATTGAAGGAAGATATTCCAACAGCATTATAATACAGAGAAACCTTTATGTTAACTTTAGTCCCTCCCAAATTGATACATTTGTAGATGGTGGTTTGACTTGCCTACAGACAACTTCAGCCTCTGTAACTCCTCAAAAAGAAGATGATGTATCAAAGGAAACTAGCACCTTGGTATGACTCCCAAAATCGCAAATTAAAACAAATCTCATGAAAACTTGAAAGTAAATTGCATTCCACCAAACTGGAAGAATCTCGTTTAGATTGGCAAGACAGTCTGAAAATGTATACTGTAGGAAGGCCATCAGAAATGCCAGATCAGACTATTACTCATTACTAATGGAAGAAAATAAGAACAATCCAAGGTTTCTTTTCAGCACTGTAACCAGGCTGACAGATCTATTGAGCCATCCATTCCTATTTCTCTGTGTAGTGAAAACTTCATGAGCTTCTTTAATGATAAAATTAGAACAATTAGAGATAAAATCCATCACCCTTTGCCCTCAACGGTTCACCTTTAAACGCAGTGGCACTTGAAAGAACGACAAGACCTGACACATACATTAGACTGCTTCTGTACTATTTTTTTTAATGTTTTAATGTCAAAGATCTCGTCATACTAAGCGATCTACCCGTCTCTTAGACCCTATCCCAACAAAGCTACTTAAAGAAGCGTTACCCGTGGTTAACACTCCATTACTACATATGATCAACATGTCTCTATTAACAGGTTATGTACCTTGGCCATTTAAAGTTGCTGTGATAAACCTCTCCTGAAAAAAACCTCCCTCGACCCAGATGTCTTAGCCAACTATAGACCCATATCTAATCTTCCCTTTCTCTCCAAGGTCCTTGAGAAGGTAGTCGCTAATCAGTTATGTAATTTTTTACATAATCTATTTCAGGACTTTCAGTCAGGATTCATAAAGCATCACAGCACACAGATGGCACTGGTGAAAATTACTACTGACCTTCTAACTGTTGCTGACAAAGGACTTGTCTGTATACTTGTTTTACTAGATCTTAGTGCTGCATTCAACACCATTGACCATACCATCCTGTTACAGAGACTGAAACATTTAGTTGGCATTAAAGGAATCGCACTAAGTTGCTTTAAGTCATAGCTATCCAATCAATCTCAATTTGGTAGCGTTAACAATACATCCTCCAAGTATTCTAAAGTTAGCCATGGTGTTCCACAAGGCTCAGTGATTGGACAGATTCTATTCTCCTTATATATACTTCCTGTAGGCAATATTATTGGGAAACACTCAATTAACTTTCATTGTTATATCTATCAATCAAGCCAGACAAGACCAGTCAGTTAGCTAAACTTCACGCATGCATGAATGACATAAATTCATGTATGACCTACAATTATCTAATGTTGAACTCAGATACAACTGAAGTTATTGTGCTGGACCCTAAACACCTCCAACCTTCATGATCTAGGGATATAGCTACTCTGGATGTCATTGCCTGGCCTCCAGCACTACTGTCGGAAATCTAGGAGTTATTTTTGATCAGGATATATCCTTTAAGGCCCATCTAAAACAAACCTCAAGAAGCGCCTTTCATTTTTATAACATTGCCAAAATTAGGAAAATCCTGTCTCAAAACGATGCTAAAAAACTAGTCCATGCATTTGTTACTTCCAGGCTGGAATATTGTAATTCGTTATTATCAGGATGCTCAAATAAGTCCCTTAAGGCTCTCCAGCTGATCCAGAATGCTGCAGCGCCTGTTCTTACAAGAACTAAGAAAAAAGATCTTATGTCTCCTGTATTAGCTTCTGTAAAATCCAGGATTGAAATTAAAATCCTCCTGACCTACAAAGCTCTAAACGATTAAGCACAATGTTATCTTGAATAGCTCTTAGTCCCTTATTGTCCAAGTAGAGCACTGTGCTCCCAGAATTCAGAGTTACTTGTGGCTCCTAGTGTCTCTAAACGTAGAATGGGATCCAGATCCTTCAGCAATCAGGCTCCTCTCCTGTGGAATCAGTTTCCGGTTTGGGTTCGGGAGCCAGACACCGTCACCACATTTAAGAGTAAACTTAAAACTCTCCTCTTAGATAAAGCTTATATTTAGGGAGTGAGGATTCACAGCCTCTGCCTAGACCGGCAGGGGAAGGTGTATAGCTGCAGACATGGCACCCTTTCCCTTCTCTGCTCCTGTTCATAGTTGTCAGATTTATTTAACATATATTCAATAATATGATAAAACTAGAGAGGCAGGGCAGTATAGCCCGACCAGGCTTCCCTCTTTACCCTGTCTCTCTTAGTTATGCTGTAATAGTTTTAGACTGCCGGGGGACTTCCTTTGACACACTGAGCTCCTCTCTCCTTTATCATTCCACTTATGTGCATCCATGTCCCAGAAATGCCTGTTACTAACCTAGCTCTGGAGAGTCATTCCCTGGATTTCTTATGTTTTTTTTTCCCCAGCATGTTTCCTTTGCTCAGGGAGGCTCCAAAATCCTGGTTGCAGCTGTGGCCGTGGTACTGCTACACGTCCTGCAATGCCCTGCTACATCCTGCTACGCTCTGCTGTGCTGCAATGCCATGCAGTGCCCTGCTATGCCATGAACTACTACAATCTACTATTTCTAGTCACTGTTCCATTATCTTTTACTGTGACTGTTATTGCCACTCTTCATTTCAACCCCAACCGGCTGTCAGACACCGCCTACCACGAGTCTGGATCTGTCCCAGGTTTCTACCTAAAAGGGAGTTTTTCCTCGCCACTGTACTGTTGCTTGCTCTGCAGGGAACAACTAGAACTGTTGGGTCCTTGTAAATTATAGAATGTGGTCTGGACCTACTCTATCTGTGAAGTGTCTCGAGATAACTCTTGTTATGAATTGATACTATAAATAAAATTGAATTGAATTGAATCTTTGTCCTGCACTGCCGAGCTGGAATAACAGTGTGCAGATAACATTCCATAGAGCTGATCAAAACCTCCTGCCACGCTCCTACATGTCCTCTGTTCTGTTAAGCTCCAAGTGCAATATTGGACATTAATGTGGCAAGCATTTCAACATAGGTGAAAAAACTAAAATAGCTCTTCATGCACTCACAGTCATGATGACATACATTGGTGAGGCTTCTCTGTTGAAGGGCCATCTTTATCTTTACAAAACACACATGGGAGAGGGAAACTGTGACAGAATAAATTGGACATTCAAAGTATTATTAACACTGCTTTACTTTTGAAGTTGCTGCACATGTGTAATATCAGCTGACATTAACCAGACAAGACAGGGATATCACAGAAATATATACAGCATCCCTATATATGTGTATTGCAATAGTGATAAGTTGTATTCCTTTTTAGTGCCGTACAAGTGGAATCGGATGGAGCAGAGATGATAGTCTTCTGGTGGTGATGTGGAAATTAACTGCGGTGCACCCACAACTATTCACTGTGAGGGTACATGTGTGGACAAGCATAGCTTTAGGGTACAATAATTGTATCCTTGATGTGTCAAAACATGGTATTCTTACAGTATTGTGCTGAGACTGAGCCATCACGCTTCCTGGTGAAGGTAGAGTTTAGATTTGCCCTGGCTTGTGATGGTCCTGGGTCTTTTTGCGCCATCAGCTAATTGTGTATATTATCACACATTGTTGGTCTCTGTCCAGTCCACAGCAGCAAAACAAGCAGGATGCCTATCAAAACTATTATTCCCAGGTGTGAAAAGCTGTCACCTTTGTATGTGTCACTTTTGTCTCTCTGCCTTGTCCCACTTACTGGCCAATTTTGCCTGGGCAGGTGAAATATGTGCCACCTGCCATTGCTCGCCCGTTCTTGGCGTGGGATTGATGGAACACATTCCCTGAGAAGGTGATGGTAACTGACAGGGTCTTTACATCATTCTGCGTGGAAAAAAGGGCAATGGCCATTAATCAATACTATTTTCACGCACTGAGCAGAAAAAGACTGGGCTGATTCTATTTCCGAAACTTTGCCCTTTCCCTTTCTCATGCAACAGTAAACAAGCAGAAAACGGAGAAAAATCAATGTCCCTCTCTTTTAATAAAAGGACTATTATTTCCTGCCACACAACTGACATGAATTGTATGGGCAACGTTATGGATATACATTACTATAAGCGTGATGATTAACAACCTAGTAGTACTTGCCTGATGCCAGCAAATGCATGTTTGTGGCTATTTCCTGTCCTAACAGCTACTAACCCAGAATCCAGGCATTTTCATGCTACATTTCATTGCTGACTGACCCATAAAACATGTCATAAGTGCAGAGAGCTAACTGCCACACCTTATTAAGTGAAGGCACACACCAATGTGTGCCAACTTTCCGTTCAGACCTCAATCCAGTATGCACATTGACACCTCCCCCACCAGCACCCCCCTACCATCACTGATACTGCCTGGGAGGTCTCAGCCCCCCCAAAAAAGTCAATAAATATAGTCACCAATTCTTAAAAAACACCATTTCACAATTTTTACTTCACTTTAATAGAGTCTCCCAGCTTTCATTTTTTTTAATATGATGTTTTGGTTAAAGTGACTGCTGCGGGAAGGAATTGCAATGCTGAGCAGAATCCAATCTGTTGATTAATCATCCAGCGTTACAGGCAAGATGACTTCCGCTCCACCACACTGGTTATGGAAAAGCTTTTTTCATGGTTTATTTAACAGAGAGTCATTTTGATTAGTGTGGAAAGATACTTTGAGAAGCACAATGACTAAATCAGATCTGTCAGTGGCTTTCACTGTACTCACTGAGAAGATGATATTGACAAGACAGGCAAAGGCAGCCTAGGAGGTGGCGACTCAGGGCACAGCTGCGCTGGAAGACAGATACCATGTCCTTTTCTCCGTCTTAATGTTATATCGATTAACAAACAACAAATCATTACTCTGCCCCTACATGTTACTGTGGAATAAAATAAGACCTATATCCTAAGATATAAACTTTATTCTTTTATGTTTTTCAGAACTTTAATTCTCACAAAATGCTTGTGAGAAAGAAAAATCTAATTGACACCATGCTTTAACATTTGCAATTCCAACAATCAATCAATCCTCCAACCACTACAAGATGGCTCGACGTTTATGGGTTTTGCTCAGTCAGACGGCTTGACTGGTTGCTATCGATTCACTCCCCTGCCTCAAATGTCAATACCACCTCTTTTGGGTTGTGTCACAACAAAAAAAATCATCTACATTGATCACAATGGTCGTTGAGCAGGTGGCTTCCTTGCAGTGTGCCACAACAATCTGGAACAACAGACAATTCATGGTCCAGTAGGTCACCTGTGAGCCGACAACAACGACAGACACATATTCACTGACCTGTGCACACCATTAAGACAAACACCACACAACTCCGCATGTGCACACATGTGGGTGAACACGCATGACAGCGCACACTCACCTGCCATATTGGCTTTAGTTAAAATAGCGTTTTTCATGTGTTTAGAAAGAAAAAGAGCATAGAAAGTGTGCTTTTGGTGATGAAAGATTGAGTAGAAAGTGAAAGCTGAGGGTGCGTGGTTGGAAAATGGATTCAGTGGTTGGTACGATTCTACTCATCTAAAAATCCATGTTGTTCTTTAGTCGAACTGAAACAAACTACAAATGGTCTGAGTTTACGTCAATGTTAATTTTCGGGGCCGCTCAAAGTGGAAGAAGAAGTGGCTTCTTGAATTAATACATAAATGAAACATTCATGCCAAATGAAAACAGCAACGTAGCCACTGTATGTCCCATATTTGTTTTCAAAGCAATCTAACTTTGAATATTTATAAGAAAAAAAAAACTTGCATCGTAAGGAGAGTAATTCGAATGTAATGCACAGTTTACAAGGCTTTTAAATTCAACTGGGCAGAGTCACTGAAGCATTAAAGGATGAAGTCGGCACAATTATGCTATTCTCTGCATGGTATTGAATTTAAATATGATGGGGATGAATTAAACGTTCATTCAAACCAATTATATTAACATTATTTAATCATAACTATGTTCGGTAGATTTCCATTCACATCAGTGTGACAGTGCAGCAAAGTTGATACTTTAATCTTAAAAAAGAAAAGGTTTAAGGTTGACCTGAGAAAACAAGACTCTAAATACAGGAAAATACAACAAATATACTAATACTACAACTGTAACATTAAAAATATTCAATTTCACTGGGAATCAAAACATCTAAAGAAAGATTTGATGCTTAGTCTTTCATCAAATTTACTTTGCTAAACCCCTCACCCAAACAGTAATTGTCCTTTATAGGTTAGCAACCTACTGGGAATAGAGAGGCCAAGTCCTTCTCCTTCCTGTGGACTACTACAGGACCTCATTTCGTAAAGAATACGTACGGTACTGAATGTTGAGAGACAAATTGGAATTTTATCCTGCTTGAATTAAGCCATGAATTACAGAAATCATGTTTGTCGCAAGTCAAGAAAGTCTTAGTTTGTTGTAAAACTGTTGAAGTATAAGACTGTGAAATTCATAATTAGAAAGGCTACTCACACCAAAGTCTCTAAGTGACATCTCGGGCTAAAGCTACGATGTCTGTTTCTTTCGTACCAGGACGTTACTCCTACGAGCAACAGACCTTGCTTGTTCTTTTCGCTTCCTGGCAGATAAAAAGACACTGGGTAAAACACATCAGGTAAGATAACGTTACATGTGCTGAGGAACAAAGCTAAGCTAGCTAGCTAGCAAGAAAGGTGACGTATATTGTGTGAGACGAAATATGTTGTTCACTGAACGGTTTCACAGTCAGAGTTATTGGTACTACCTACTACAAACTGAGACTTTATTGACTTGCAAAGTTATCTTTTAAATTGACAAGCATGTGTTATTTCATGGCTCAATTTAAACAGGATCAAAAAACATTGTTGACTCATCCCGTCAATGACATTAATATTCCAAAAACTCTGTAACCTTACGCTATACTGTCTCCGACCTCATTTTAGCTAATTAGTATATCTGGAATATAACATGTATGATTACATGCATCATAATTACAGGCTCAACTAGTCGATTAAAGTATTAGTTTGCAACTATTTTATAATCAGTTTTAATAGAATAGTTGCTGCAATCCTACTTGTAGTGTGTATCAGATATGTTTACAGTACAGGTGTTTCAACAGGAAACTCAAAAGATCTAGCCAGAGACTGTGTATGCTAACTCATGGTGCTAATTTTAGCTTAATAAGTCAACTAGCTGTAGTTGTCAGCTGACAAAACTAAGTGCCTGCTTTTGTGTATTTGCCTGAAATTAGGAACCCAATGTTTAAAAAATAACCAAGAATTCGAAGGGGTAAATCTTCCACTGTTATCATTATAAACTGCATGTGTTGTGAGCATGGAAATCTTTGCAGACAGGGCAGGTAGTAGAGTAGCAGGGCTTAGGGCAGGGCTTTAAATGTTATTTAAAGTAATCAATGCAACTTCAACAATAGACCATACATTATATACCTAAAATAGAAGCATTTTAAACAAAAGCGCTGTAACGTGAACCATCTATTGTGCCAAAAAACGATAAAATCCGGTTTTCTGGTTGTTTTTAGCGGTCACAGTAGTGGAGTTTTGCCAGTAAATCTTTTAGTTAAGTTTAGGAACCAAAACGACTAGTTAAGTTTAGGAAAAAGATTGTGGTTTGGATTTAAACACTCCCAAGTAACAAACCACCATTTCGTTTTATGTTGACACCACGTTGTGGTGTTCTACATCAAGAACATTGTCCATTGAATATTTAAGATGATTGTTTTGGCAGGATTGGCCGAGTAGCACAATATTTAATTCTTGCATGTTTTGTTCTGTTGTGTATGATCACCCCCGCATCCTGCTTAGAGCTTGGGCAGACAAGCTACACAGGTAAAAAATGAGGGATCAAAATGTCAGTACATCACTGCTCTGAAGGTGTTGTACAGTATATTGTTATCAAGGTGGTGTAAGCTGCGAAGAGAACATTACACAATCAACAGTCCCTGTTATCACTATCAGCATTATTTTGTTGCCTTCACGGGTGTTGGCTAAGTTCTCTCACTTTATGCTTAAAAAAGACAAAGATGGGAGACAAAGAGCCTCCTCTTCCTAATCTTTATGACAAACGATGAAAGCACTTTTCCCTTCCAAGTGTCATTCTTGCATGGAGAGAATATTTTCCACTTTAGATTGGGGTGTTTGAAGTCACTCTCTATCTTCTTGTCTCATTAAACATAAAAGAATGAAATAAAATTCAAATGAACTGTTTACCCTGTTACTTTAAAATGTGTAATTTACCCTCACTCCGCGAGAGAACTCATAATTACAGTGGGTTGGCTCTCCCAGATCCGTTTAGTGTATTTTCTATAACAAACCCCTATTAATCATTTCAGAGATCAAAGTGACACAGCAGAAGAATTTTAAATATTTAAATCTTCACTATTCAAATCCTATATCAGATCAAAGTATTATGCTTTAATTTTGTGAGGCACATTGCCAGCAGATACAGAGACATACACTGAGATGCACACAAACTCCAATTAAATATTGCAAATTTCAGTAAATCTCCATACTATTTTCATATCTGAGCAGGCCTCACACTGGGTGCATCTGAACTGCTGAAGAGAAGGCAGATCGAAACGTGTTTGATTATTATGATCGGGCTTTAGATGTGGAAGACAAGTTACTTAAAAGTACATGCCATTAATGACAGGATGACTGGTTAATGGGGTAGCACAACAAAAATATACACAATACCTTACATGAAAAAAGCATAACTATGTAAATTGAGAAGCCTCCATTTTCCCTGGTGTCAAGATCATCCATAGTTAAGATAAAGCCCCATTTATTCATTAAGGCTTTCTCAACTTTTCTTTCTTTTAATCGGGAATGTTTTTAGATGTTTGCATATCGTTAGTGCCAAGCATGACTTCTGACATTATTAAGCATATCGGAATGAGACCTTATCTGGATTTTGAAATTGATACTTACAATAAAATAAAATAATTTTCCCAAAACTATATCTTGATAGTAAATATGTTTCTACACACACAAAAAAACTGAACTTTTACTTTTTATTCTTCAAATACATTTTGCTTATACAGTACATACTTCGAAAGCATAAAGGACTTCTTCAGCACATTTTGCTATCACCAAGAGAGTTCAGTTCCAGTAGTTTCATTTATGCACATTACAATAAGTATGATCTGGTCATCCATATTTTAAAATAACCAACTACATGTATTGGGCTAACGCTGAAGTTGTAAACACTGCACAAATGACTAACTGCACAGTGAAATGCATCCAGGGGACACAAGGAGCAAGCACAATTGTTCAATACATAAGTCATTTATTGAAATGTGTGACTGACATATTCAGATCTTACACAATGAATGAAAGTTGTAAAGTGTGCTGCTCCATTTACACTCCACACTCAATTCTTACTTTATAAATGCATTTCAATTAATCAGATGGATTATTGTCATGGACGTTTTCTGAGTGGCTGCTGTCCAAGGTCCTGAAGTCTCTCTCTGCCTGTGTGTGGGACTGTATGGTTTATGTCACATCGCTTTGAATTGCATATAATTGTCCTAGTTTTCATTCAGACGTTATTTTTTCCTTGTTTCGATTTGGATGAAAGAAGTTTTTCCTCTTACTGAGAAGTAGTTTAGATTCGGCTCTGTGTTCTCTTTTTGGTGGTTCTGCATTTATGGCCTTGATAAAGTTAAAACTGTCTATTTAATCTGTCTCTGGTCACGTCCTTGAATCCATTTGTGTAAAATGTAACAATATGCCTGTAGTATTTTACAGGTCCATTGATGAATGACTGGAACATGTCTGATAATATAAGCTTGTGAGAAACACTTTCAAATTGATGGATCTGTACTCACACAGGCCTCTATGGCCATGTGCGGATTGAACATTGAACATCAATCAACAGTTCAATCAATGTTTTTGACGTCATGTTTCATGAAAATTAATGAAATGGAAAGTAAAGAGAAGGTTGCAATAACTTTAGAGAATCATCTAATACAGATGGGCTAATAGCTAAGTAAAGGCAAGCTGTAATAAGTGACTGACATCACTTTGGTATGACACGTCTGCTATTTCATTCTCACATCCCTCCCATGTGGCAGAAGTGGGAGGAACTAAGATGCTAACAATTAAAAGCCATAGCAGCATCTGCTTTATTCCCCAGAAGCTGTGTCTCGATAGCTTATACACGGCTGGATTGCTGGGGGAAGAGACTCATCCATCTTTCATGCCAGTGATCTCGCATTCCCAATGACGATGATGGAAGATATCAAATCTCCTTTTCGTTGATCTCACCTTCACCTCTGCACTCTTTTCTCTCTATAGACTTGCCTGCTCCCAGGCCCAGGACGATCAGTTGCTCCCAGACACCACAAACATTTGATGTGTAGTGCACTAACACTGAGGAAAGGTTTTACCATGAGTTTAAAAAGGAAGGTGAAATGATTTTAGAATAATAGAAAACAGGAGCGCTGCTCAACCAGTTGGAGACAGCATTCATGTCTGTTTTGCAAACGAATAAGCTAACAATTAGTTTAATTGAAATATATAACCTTGTCTAATTAGACTGTGATACTATATGTTTCGCAAAGTAATTGCTATTGTGTCTCTGTCAAGCTGTCTCATTATCAGGACAAAATGGAAGAATCTCTAACAATCAGATTATCACTGAGTGATCAAACTTCTCAGAGGATTGCGTGGGAGCCTGGAAGGTGGAATACCTGCATTTTACCGAAAAGGTGGTCATGCAAATCAGTCAGCTGGCACTTTGCTCTGAGGACTTCCTTTTGAAAATTGCATAGAAATTTCTGAATAACGGAAGGCATGACACCACTTTGAAAATTGCAGAAGGGAACAGATGGATGTGTGCCACCAAAAGCTCTCATTGCGGCGGGCTAATACTATGCCTTTGACTGCAATCCGTGCTTGATATTATCAGTTCATCTTTTTCAATTGTGTTTTTTCCTTTTGGAACGGGAGAAACATTTTCCCTGTGGATTGGAAGGTTTTCATGAGCAGGCAGATGGAGAAAATATTGTTGACATTAAACTGTTCCTCTTTAAGGGAATTGTTGTGACAAGGTGGAGCTCCCATCACTCGAAATAGCAGCTGTGTGCTGTTTACAAAGGGGCCCAAAGCAATGTTTGTTTCCATTGAAACGGTGGCAACTTTTTCCTTCTTTGTAATGAAGAAGCTTCTGGCATTATATGTTTGCTCTCACATCTACTGTCATCAGAATACAATATTTTTGTAGCAACAGTGTTAGTGTTGTGACAAACTTACAACTTTTGTTGTTATTATGTTTTTAGATTATAACAGCCTTCCTGTTTTTTTAATACATTCATGCTTGTTGTGGACTGTACAGAAATTTATTGAGGTGGGGCGTGGGGCTAAACCTTATAGTTAACTTAAAAAAACAAGGCCCACCGCAGCTTTAATAAAAATGTCAATGGACCCTCCCCTTGACTTAGAAAATACTATCTCAAAACAATAAAAGTGTTGAATTGGTCTTAATCATCTTAGAAACTGGTGCATGATGATATTAATGGTGCACTGAAACTTAATATGTAAACTGTAGAAATAGTTTTACAATAACCATATTTAAAGAAACTGTGGCAAAATTCCAACCCCTGCATTTTGTGACTGTTAGTGCCTAACTGAACAGGTATTACTACTGTCAGTGACTAAATGAACCACGCGAAGATGGCAGCCCTAATCATTTTCCTACAGTCCCTTACTGTGGAGAGAGAGGGTTCAAACAAACATACCGTCTATCCGGTGTTTTTGTTAAGGCAGTTAAAAACACAAACTTGGCTTACTTGATCGACCCCTTGGGAAACGCTGCAATCATTTGTCAGTGTGAACTCTCAGACGGGAGGTCCAATCAATGAACTGGCCTGGACTCTTAATCACTGCTCCTTTTGCACTGTAAGAAGAAATCAATGATGTCAAGTATTCAAAGCAAAAGACAAGAATGCGGCCCTCTACACAGAGCAGACACACTTCATAGAGCCTAAGTCACATCACAACTACAAAAGCCCTCCTAGTTAACACAGTTCCTTCCACTCCACGGTGCTGCTGATTGTGAGCCAGTTGATTCAAAGGTGTTGTTAAAAGGATGAGTTTGAGAAATGATGTAGTACACAAGGCATACAAATTTATTTAAAGTAAATTTTATTTAGAAAGAAAAAACGTAACACTTCCAGGATAATATTTTCTTACTTTTTATGCTTCCTAAAGTATTGCTTACATACTGTTATGGAATTAAAAAAGTTTGAATTCGAAATGTGTTTGTTTAAATTTCAAAGGGCTTAAACCCTGGAAAGATGTGCATTTTCTTCCACTGTCAATGTTTACATGTAAACTTGTCAATCATTTATACAGATCATTCAGACAAAATGCTTCCATGTTCATCACAATATTTTACTATTTAAGTGCATGGTGTCTTTAACAAGGACCACAATTGGCTTGGACAAAATGCTATTCTTGACATTTTGTAGACGTGCCTGATCTCTTTTCTCATAATGTCAAACTGCACTTAAAATTGAAGTGCAGAAAACGTAGTGAGTAAAATTGGAAATGTTGCATTTGTGTCAAAAACAAAAATTAAAAAGAGCTAGTGAAAGACAAATATTTGTAAATAAATAGGTATATGAAATATGTTAGTCATTCAAGCTCATTCTAACAGCCTCTCTTTGTAGCCCATTGGTCCCTGCTAAATTACAGCTCTTTAAACAGCGTCATAAAAAAAAAAAACAATGGCTGGATAATTTCCAAAAACAGCTGGACACTGTTGTTCTTGGCAAACAATATTTAAACAGGAGGAAATGTATGATAAAGAAAGAAGGAAAAGTGTAATTGTTGAGGACTACTTTCATCTGCGGATTAATCCACAAGTTTATTCCACTATTTATGGCAGCGTGTCTGTGTGATTGACTAACAATGACTGGTCGTGTTCATGGTAATGAATGTTACACGGTGGACTGGTGTGGTTCCCTGATGATTGTTTTTATTTTTAAGATTTTAGACTTTGCTTTTATTGATAGCACAAAAACAGCCAAAAAGCAACAAAGGTCCCCAGCCTGAAGTGAACCTTGACCTTATGTGGTAAGAATCTTAACCACGTGGCTAATTATATTTGGAGCTCTATGGCAGAAAGGAACAGTATTTAAATATATATATATCTCTCTCTCTCTATCTATCTATCTATCTATCTATCTATCTATCTATCTCAGGCTTTGGATACAGAGAACATACATTCGTTAGTATGATTGATTCATTGTTGGTTTTAGGCTTTTTGTGGGATATGTGACAAATACAAAATTATAAATGATTACCTTGGGATAGTAAAGAAGCTACGAGCTAGTTATTGTCTCCTTTGTATTTGAACACTGTGCTGAGTAGAACTGAATCTATACCAATAAAACAACACAGCAATATACTGTATATGAGATGGGTACTAAAACTACACTAAATAGAGCAGCTGACTAGAACTGTCTTCTACTACTACTATTATTTTTATTATCTGCCTTTGTCTTGTCTTACTGTATGCTTTTGTAAAATAACAGCCGCATTGACTCTGGAGGAAATCACTTACCAGAACCTGTCATGTCAGCAGCACTTACAATGAGATAACATGAGAATTACAACTCTGTTAACACAACCATTATCGTACACTGGACAGCTCTGGATGTCTTTGTATTCAAAACTACATGCATTAGCAAGTACATTATGGTGTTGCGCAATGACTCAGTACCAACAGTAATACGATTGGGGCATTCTAACAGGATTAATGACAACAGACTGCATTTTGATCCTAAAGGAATCATTTACCTGCACAACATGAAAAACTATCTTGAATTAACAATGTAAATGCATCATTAGCACACAAGAAACCATTGACTGTAAGGGAGAATACCGTGACTTGTTACACTAATTGAATTAGCAGGTCTGTTAAACATGCATAAATAGTGACTCCACACTAAGGGCAACGAGTGAAATCAAGGTAGTCGTTGTCTCCTTTCAGAGGGAGCTTTAGCAACCATGTCGGCTCTCATTTCATTTCAACCTCTCTTTTTGGCAGCTTGCACGTTTTATATCCCTGTATTAAGGGATGTTCCTTCTTAAATTAAGTACTTTGGGAATATATTTCATTAACATTTTTTCCAATAACTTGCCAGCTGTTGATTTTGCCAAGTGGGGCGTGAAGGTGCTGCCAAACCAAGGAGGTTGTTGGCCGTCAGCCCAAGTATTGACACTTCCTAGTTTTTGTGGTGTGACGCTAAGCACTACTTGTCGTTTTTTTTGCCTGGTAAAAGGAATCACTCTGATCAGCTATTCAGCAGAAGATAAGTAGTGAACGAGAAGAAGCCAGTGTAGCAGGAACGCATGTTGAGTGGAAATAGCAAGCCAGCCAGCTAGTCAGCAGGCCGGAGCACACATTGCCATTTTTGGTGCACAAAGTTTGTCACCTCCAAGCTGGCCAACTTCTAGCATAGTCCTACCCAACTTCAAATTAAAGCTCAAGTGCGTAACCTTCTTATAATAATGAACATCCATTACATTCAAGCCATTGCCAAATAAGTTGACCCAAAGCCTATTAAAAAGGACAATTCTGGCGCAAAATGAACCTAGGGATTTATAACGTGTGCCGTGGCTAGGCGCAAATTTTGATAACACACTGCTATTTTTCTTTCATTCAATTAGTCATTGTTGAAATGGAGGCTCTGGCTGGGCAAAACAGTCTCTGCTGGGAAGACTGGGTAGGGAAACACACCTTTATTATTGCAGTTTTACGTGATGCAAACAAAGCGTTTTGTGTTATGCGTTATGTAGGAAGGAATTTGGTATTTCACAGGGGGGGGGGGTAGTCAGACTAACAGCACAACTGTACAGACCAACACTTTGTTTTGTTTCATAATAAGTATTCATCATGATCTTTGTGTCTGTATTTTCAGGTTTACATGACAGTTGAATTCCTGATTCAAAATAAATAATTTTGGTGCAGAGTTTTGAAATTCATGTTACCCCCCCGTCTCGTTCCATATTTTACCCAGTCTCATCTGGTCACTCAACTTTCAGCTGTGACTGATGGATAAAAATTGCCAAACTCAAATTATTGCTAGCCCTTAATGTTCAGGTACGTATAGAATGACAGTGCCCTGACCTAAATCCAAAGGCTTCATCACTCAATGAGGGAGTATTAGGGCCACAAATTATTCATTCAAATTACAAGGTAAAGGTACTTCCGAGCACTCACAGCACGTTGAGCGGTTGGTCGGCAACTGTTGAGTTGAGTTCAGCCAACAAAAGGTGAACGTCAGTTGGAAAAAAGGCACCGTGAGGTTACGATTGTTTTAGTGGCACGATGACCCGTTTCCTTGGTGAAAGTTCCTGGGTGTGTTTTCCCCTTAATTTCTACTGGAATACAAACTGCTGCCCAGCGTGTTTAAGGACTCTTAAACAGCACCAGTCAATATGGAGCAAACAGCAAGACATATGTGGAACACATACAAGTTACAGTGCATTACTTAACAGCCTGCTTAATTAGAAGGTGTGTTAATGTTGGAAATATGATAATATATTCATGAACTGAAATGCTGCGGTTAATTCCAAACTTAATTTACAAGAATGTGTTTACTGCAGTTATATTCAACTAAAAAGCATACATGTTTAATGGCTTTTTGCAGGCAAAAGGATGACACATTCAATTATTCAGCATGGTAAAAATGCTACAGTATGTTGCATTTTCATCAAACTTCACACGCTCATAGGCACGGGCAAATTATTTCTTATTGAAATGTTTAACTACAGCGAGCTTTCCACCCATTCTTTTTCTAAGGATTTCTCATGTCGTTTTTCTGAGACAAGAAATAAATATCTAAAACGAATGTGGCTGTAAGCCTCAGACCTCCAATCACACACAGCTCCTTTTTCGTCCCCACATAGTGCCTATAGCATGCCCTGACTTGCTTTCTCCCTGACTTCCACCAAACAGTGTAGGCCAGGGCCAAAATAATTTGTATCTGTTCAATAAAACATTAAAGACTAGCATGCCATGTCCTGGTCTCTTTCCCTCTCCTTCTCCCCTTCTCTCAAAGGTCTTGTTAATGTTTCAAAACTGCACATAAGACAGACCAGCCAGACGATTAATTTGAAAGATACCCACAGGGTACCTGCAGGATTTTTCTGACTCCTCTTGCTTCTGTAGTGTTAACACCTAGCTTTCTTCAGAAATGAGAGTGGAGGGGTGGCAGGCCAGGGAAGGGGGTGAGGGTAAAAAGCGTACAAAGTGTACCCTGCAGTTATAAAACAGAGCGCTTTTCAAAAACAGCCTTTTGATATGTGAAATATTCCTAGGCAAAATGGGATTAATGTTTTAAATGCAACAGTTTTCATATATTTGTAAGAAGTGTGATGATTTCATATATCCACTCTAAGTTTTTACCTCCACTTAATGCTAATTCCCTGTATCTGCCTCCTTATTCTTAATAATATCATCAGTATACAAATTTCCACAGTATTTTTTAAATTGGTTATAGTATCCTTTATACAGGCCGCTGTCCTACTTTTCAATGTGTACAGTGGTAACACTTTTACGAAAGAAGCTTAAAAGCGTTTGACCTGATTAAATTCAATTTGACTCCAACAGAGGACATCACTTAAAGAAAATTTAAACAAATATCCTGTATTGCTGACTCGTGGAAAGCAGTCTTGAAATACTTAAGACAAATGTGCAAAACAAGCTGCAGAGAAATTATATTTGAAAGCATGACACTACACACAGATCACAGGTGGTTAGAAGGGCAATCAAAAAAAGGCTGATTATTTCTTCACGGAGGCTTGAATGTGCCATGTTCTGCCTTATTGACAATGTTTCTCAGTGTGAGTTTGATTATTCCACAGTTCCTCTTTTAAAGCATCTTTAAATGCTGAGCTATAACAACTATTGCAGGGTGCATTCATTTTAGATAAATAGTTTAAACTCGGGTGAATAGATGATTTATTTAAACTCATGAATAATTTCATCAAAATATCCCAAAGCACTTTTTGCCTCATTGTACATCATTTTCTAAGTAGGCTCGATGAGCCCTCATTTATTTTCAAAAATCACACCATGTCTCTTGTAAATATGTATACTGGTCTTTCTACTTATTTATTTTACAGATCTGATTTTAATATTTCATCCTCAGCATAAAGTTGTATTTGTTTCCAAGGGCATGATACCATGAAATAAATATCAGAAGTATAATTCCCAGTCTTAACATATTGGAGAGCATTAATCATTTAAGAGAAACAGATTTTGAACATAAAGCCAAGGCCTAATTTTCGGAGCTGCACAGTTAGAAAATGTTAATCAGTAAACTCGTTCTTGTGTTTCTAAAAGGCTGCAGCTTGACAGCACAGTTTAGGTGGATGACTGGAGGGTTGCAGGCTCACGCCATATGGTGTCAAACCTGGTGATGCCGCCCCAAGCCAAGGATTTACTGTGGATTGCTTTAGTAAATATTCCTCTTAACTCTTATAACGACACACAACACAGACCTAAAAGGGAGGATTAACTGTTTGGCCAAGAATTTAACAGCCGGTTTCAACCATTGATGCACTCAAGCTTTAGCATTAAGAAGAATTTCATCTAATCTACTGCTCAAGAAATTATATAAAGACATTCCTACTGCAAATACAAGTACATTCATCTTAGCTATTGTAAACAGTAGAAACGATTTAAACAATAAATGTAATGCCTCAGAGTTACAAATACATGCACATCATAAGTGAAGGCAAGAAAGTCAACCTATACAGCTCAGTGGTTGACTTTTCTGAGGAGTGAGTAGGAGAACATGTTACAGTACAAGCTGGCTTAAATGTGTGTGCTACACGAGGCAGACATTTTCCTGAGCAGGAGCTTTTGTATATAGGAGGTCTTCAGACACTGAGTGGACTGCCGGAGCATTCACACATGTACAGTAAAACAAGCCCCAGCATGCCCTGAGTGGGACACAACAATCCATTTGATCCAGCCTGTTGCTGTTGCAAATTAGAAACTATTGAACAGCATAAACAACATGCTACAAAGCATTAAAACCAAAGGCCTGAAACAAGTTTTCTGATATGATATGAAGAGGAGAAAGAAACAGACAGATAATTTTCTGTCTTACCGTGAGTCAAACAAGAAGATCGATATGAAGTTTGATGCAAAGATAGGTCCAGAAAAGTTTAGCTTAGGTTTTAATTGTCAGCCTCTGTCTTGTTTACCTTCATTAGCTAGCTGTCAATATGTTCAAGAGTCCTCACACACAGGTGTTTTCACTTAAGTTGCTTGATTAGACCTCTCTTCAGGAGTGTGTGGGCGTGTACAGACTGCCTGTATTTTACTCTCCTTTCAATCCTGCCTTCTTTTAGCACATTGAGTTTGTGTTACTAGCTAACCACATTTCCTTTCTTTGAGCTAACGTTCATATACGAGCAAAAACAGCACCTCTGATTCATATTTCAATCATTTAATAACCATAAAAGACAGAAACGTACCTATTTTTTTAGCTTAAAGCTAACACGCTAGCGGTCACAGAGGTCTCTTTGGGGTCCTTCTAGCCTCTACAGGTGATTTTCTATCCAGCCTGGAACTTGTGCCTTTTTTGGGGTCGTTGAGTATTAAATCCAAACCGTTACATCCAAGATATATCCACTTGATGTCCATAATTTATCAGGTTTTCACTCATTTCTGCCACTAGCTCTGTGGATTCTCAATATCTAATGTGTGCCTTCACTTCTGTTTGTTTAGGAAAGTCAAGGCACACATTTAGCCTTACATGGGCGACAGCAAGAGCAAAGGGTATAGAGTCGGAAAAAGAAAACAATCCTCCAAGTCAAACTAGTCTAGTATGTGATCAAAGATATCATATAGAGGACAAAAGAGATAACTTCCATTTTACAGAGGGGAATGGCATCATTGTTTTGTGATTTGGCCTATATTTGGGCCTTTTTTGAAGAAATGTGAAAAGTTTGTGCTTTAAATCAGTTAAATTGTTTATTGTGTTTATTTTGCATATAGTAAAACTGTTTTAGACAACACAAATGCTTGTTTACCATTGCTGTGGGTGTAATGTCAATAAATTTGACATTAATATAGTGATTATTGGCATAAGTACATGTCATGAGGGCAAAAGCGTCTGGACTTTATTTTGAAAAAATGTATGTATTTTGTCAACAGTATAAGTTATAATGTTTATGTTTTCACAGTGGGACTACCAAGACATATGAGAAGTGTTTTAGAGATTGACTTAGCTTGTACCGCTCTGTGTGTCATGTCAATACATATCTGTAAGATTCATGTTCCGTTTTATTTATTTATTTGTCTTCAAGGTCCTACAACCATTTCTAACATTCACGTGACCTCACTGCAGCACAAATATTCTAATAGCTCAGTTTGTCCTAAAAATAATTATGTTCACATCTTGACTGTAAAAAACAGGGTTGATGTTTTAGAAGCTTTTTTTAGAGAATAAAACCAGACACACCAAGAATTGTAAAAATGACCTTAGGTTTCTGAGGTTTAAAAGATGTTATACAAACTGGACTTTCTCAGGAGACTGCTGTTTGTGTCCTGTGAGAAACCAAAAGTCATGGTGAATTATTTTAACTTCTGAAAATTGTGTACATAACTTAACGTGAATAACATGCTTTTTCAACCATAACCACAAGATTTTCCTCAACCTAAGAAAGGAGTTGTGTTGCCTAAACCGAACTAGCTGGTTACAAAATCTTGTAATTGTGGAGCCAGTGGTCTAAATTCATGCTGTTTCACTTTCAAAATTGCTCCAGTGCCAGAGGAAATTCCACCGGATGTCCCTCTTTCTGTCGGATGTCCATTACCTTCCACTTTCTTCGTGAATTTTAAATTCTGATGGATTTATGAGGACTATTGTTAACTGCTCTTTACATCTCTGTAATTGAAGTTTTCTGTTGCATGACTAAAAACAACTTTTGAGTACGTTCCACCTTCCCGAGATTATTTAGAGACAGCATTGTGGCTCTGAAATGCCAATAAACCAGAACACATTTATCTTCCATCCCAAAATGCTGTGTGAAATATAGCCAGACCCTCCTCTGTATTTAAAAAAAATAACTGGGAGTAACGTAAAGTTGGCACATTGTAAAACACTTATTTGACGTTTTCCAGGGTGTTACTTATGCTCAGTTGCGTGACGAGAAATCAAATATTCCGATGTTCTCTCCTGCCTCTCAGTCTGATGTGTGAGTGCTGAATCGTTAAGTTCACAGCAAGATGTCCTTTGTGGTGTGGGACACAAGAAAGCACTGGAGTTAGTGCATTTACACCAGCAAGAGGAGATAAATGTCTTTCCTTCCAAAAGGTTTACCACAGAGCCATCAACCTGAATCAACAGTGGTAAAAAATCGTTGCCTGCTCTGGCAAGCTTATGTAGTCTGTGTGCATCAGATGCATTATTTCATATAGGTACATCCGCATTTGTATAAATTCTGGGTGACAATCCTGAAATTACAAACATGCCATCCCTATTTTCTTGAAAGCCATCATCCACAGAGAGGTTTTCATCAAGTTCTAATGCAGTGAGAGGGATTGCATTTTACTACAAGGCTGACACGGCACATATGTAATTGTAGATTTTTCCTTTTGGCTGGTAGTGAGTGCAATTTATAAATTAATCCTGTCATTCATTCAAAAAAATATATCTCTGTAGACAATTTCATTAACATCATTTATTCACTTCTATGCTGATTACAATGAATGCATTTTAATGTGGAACACCCACCTTTACTGTGAGACGTTTTCACAATGACATTTGTGTTTAGATAACATTAGCTAATTTAAGATTTATTCTGGTTTTTTTCTAAAACTATAGATTTAGACACTTTCTGTGTTTTTGGATGAAAGGTTGCTTTAAACCATGAAATGGATAGAATAAGTTTTGTTTTATTACATGATTAACAAAGCATTATAAAGGAGCACTGCACAGAGAACAACGGCTTAGCATCTCATCAAAAGCAAAGTTTTAGAAACTGGAGCTAAAACAATCTTTTGGAGAAGCAAGTTTGTTAAGCAGGTTGGTTTTAGTTTGTGAGGAAAAACACATAGCCATAGACTGGTGAAAAGAAAACTGTCATAAGTTTGAATGTTAGTATGGAGGGAGAAAAAGACAAATTAAATTCCCTTAATCTGATGAGCTATATGGTTTGTTACACAGAACCATCTGAGAAGCCGTCCTTGGAAACAGTTTGGAAAAGGGAAGGCACAAAATACCTGGAAGGTCATTGGTCAAAACATTTGTCCATCACATCCCCCATTCTTATTTGGAACAAACAGTTACAAGCCTTGGCAGTCACATACACCTAATCTATGCCCGTAGCTGCCGACAGCTCATCAGTGGACTGGTCCGCTGCTGGTTTTGGACCATAACAGGATGGTATGACAGGATGCTTTGTTCATTAATGGACAAAGCATCCTGTTATGCAAAGTGCTCTAAATATGGAAGTGCCTTAAACCTGCATAATATCTGAATTCCAGCAGGTGGCGACACGTGCAGTTGCAAAAGGAGGCCTGTTTCTGTAGAAGTCTATGACAAAGTGACCCACTTCTCACTTGATTTATTACCTCAGAAAACATTTTCATAATAAGTTTATGTTTCAATTGCTAGTTTCAAGTGTGATGATTATTTTTTGAATTAGATTGATTTTGAAATTGGCAATAAAGCATGGGGTGTTTTAGGACGTGGCTATGATGTGATTGCCAGTGCAAGTGTGTAACGTAACGTAGAGTGCAAGGGCTCCTCCCTCACTTCTCCCTCTCATCTAAAATCATCACATCTGCAACCAGGATGGCTGCGCCCGTGACTTTTAATAAAATCAGACTTCAGTTTAAAGTGTAAATTATTAAATCCATATACTGAATGCACTCTCACTTTTAGAGCCATTAATTTGTTTAACATACATACAGTACATTACATGTGCTATTCTCTTAGACTTCCCTTAAACTACTAGCATTGTTGGGTCCTTGTAAATTCTTGAGTGTGGTCTAGACATACTCTATCTGTAAAGTGTCTTGAGATAACTCTTGTTATGAATTGATACTATAAATAAAATTGAACTGAATTGAATTGAACTTGTACATGACCTTAAAGTGCTCATATTATGCTCATTTTCAGGTCCATTATTGTATTTCAAGGTTTGTACCAGAAAAGGTTTAAATGGTTTAGTTTTCAAAAACACCACATTTTTGTTGCACTGTACATTGCTCCTCTTTTCACCCTGTGTGTTGAGCTCTCTGTTTTAGCTACAGAGTGAGACATCACACTTCTGTTACATCTTTGTCGGGAATCGCACATGCTCTGTACCTAGGTCAGCACTACAAGCCAGTGAGTGAGCGCTCCAGCCGTCCTCGCACTTCATTAACAAGTCTAGGACTTTACCTCTTAAAAAAACCCTGCTGTGCTGCGCTCAGACCCTCGCTGGTAGCCTAGCAACGCATATTGTTTGCATGTCTTTGACAAGGCGGCTGTATCATCAGAAGCTAGAGCACGCTAGAGTTGGACATGAATGCTAGAGAATGGGATCGTGAGAGATCAATGACCTGATCCTTTTCATCAGATAAAGATATCTTCATCAGGAGCATCCACCTTTTTGTATCATCGCAGCACAGCCACCCTCAGCCCTCATGGGACAGGTGCCTCAGTTATAATCAAGCCATAGCCTTCACATCCTAGTTAGGCGTATCTCGCAAAACGTATACAGTTTCTACCAATAGAAAAGTTACTTAAAGTTACTGTACTACCTAAAAATTGTGAATATTTCAATATTTTATAATTCATTTTCGGGGCATTTTAGGCCTTTAATTGACAGGACAGATTAAGACATGAAAGGGGAGAGAAGGGAGGGAATGACATGCATTTTTTCCCAAAGTCTGAAAAATAACCCTGATTCATTCACTCACAGCACTTTGTCATGGCAGTGGTTGGAGGTAGCCCCGCAGCCCTTTCAGAACTTGCGCATCCCTGCATTAAGTCACAATGTCCCCTAGCTCTGGGGAGTCATTCCCCGGAGTCCTTATGTTCTTTTCCCCCCAGCATGTTTCCTCGGATCAGGGAGGCTCCAAAATCATGGTTGCAGCTGTCGCCATGGTCCCGCTACATGTTCTGCGATGCCATGTTCATCCTGCTACGCTCTGCGGTGCCCAGCTACGTCCTGCTGTGCCTTGTAATACCCACAGTGCCCTGCTATGCCATGAACTACTACAAAGAACTACTACAAACTAATATGTTTTGTGACCGTTATTGCCACTCTTCCTTCTAACCCGAACCGGCCCGTCAGACACCGCTTTCCAAGAGCCTGGGTCTGTCTGAGGTTTCTGCCTAAAAGGAAGGTTTTCCTCGCCACTGTCTCACTGTTGCTTGCCCTGGAGGAAACTGCTAGAACTGTTGGGTCATTGTAAAGTCTGGAGTGTGGTCTAGACCTCCTCCATCTGTAAAGTGTCTCGAGTTAACTCTTGTTAAGAATTGATACTATAAATAAAATTGAAATTGAAATTGAATGTATGTCTTAAAAGTATATCTTTATTCAATATACAAAAGTGGATTTTGATCATTGTTTCGGACAACACAATTGATCAATTGAACTGTGAATATTAACGCTGGTTTGGTCTGTAATTCTTTTACTACAAGCCTTCTAGGCTACAACTACATAGAGTAAAGCTGAATTCTTCAACCATTTAAACATTAACGTTACTATTAAGTATATTTAGTATTATCATTTCATTTATTTTACTTTTTGCTGAACTTTAAACATTAGCATTACTTTATCACAGTGGAGGTTATGTCAAAGCAACCGCCTAATATGCCTGTTTGGCAAGTGTATTTTACTGTGTGTGTTTCCAACCATGTGTCATTTGTTGGTATTAGCAGCAATAGAAGATGTAGGCCTACTCAAAATTGTATTTATTATTATTATTATTATTATTATTATTATTATTATTATTATTATTATTATTATTATTATTATTATTAATAAAACATTACAACACATTACACACATTACAATTCCTGCATTCAAATGTTTACTTAAAGCGAAGAATGAAAGAGAAGCATTATCATCACAATGTAGTTACATTTACTTAAAGTCTCATATAATTGTGGATAGTTTAATGAATATTAATGCATCATATTTCATTTGCGACATTTTGTGAGTAAAATCTGAATCTGCAACATAACCAGTAAATTTAGTAGTAGGACTATAATGTTTTCCACTGAATTAGAACTACACTAAGTTATTTTGGGGTACAATAACTAAGAATAGTCACATAATTTTTTTAATTACAATGTTTTTCACATCATTACATTATATTTAACTCAAATGATCTTAACTGCAGAATGGATTTCATGGAATTTGAGCACCTATTAATGGCCTCCAATGTTTACTCTACGAATCTTTGAGGTAACATGTACTAAACATTATTTTAATTTGATATCGCAGCACAGACACGCCTTGGTAAGAATCAGCATGTGTAGTTATCTTCATTGAAGTGAATTAGGTTTAAATTGCCAACATGCATGAATCAATGACATTTTTTCCATTTTACTCATAATAATCATGATCCAAACTTAAATTGCATCTAAAAAATGACACATTGTCAAAAATGTCCCTAATTACACTTTCACAGGAGCCTATGGGGCTCTCTTAGTTTTGGGTCCCAGGGAGTTGCACACCTTGCCTTGTGGTAAGGTCTGTTTTTGGCATTTTTTTTGGGACAGCCTTTATTAAAAATCTCATGAATCTCTAAATTCAAAAGGTTATAGATACTGCATTTTGGAAATGTCTGCTTTTCCGTAGATGAATATCCAATTTCATTTGTAATACGACATCGCCTTTGGAATAATGGCCCAGCATTGAACTTTCTAGTTACATAATTCAGTGTATCCTCTTACCGTGATTGTTCAAAATTAATGTTAAAATGCACAATTAGTACAGTAGAATAACATTTGTAAAAAGTTCTTAAAAAGGGTGCCAGTTAGCCCTGAAGCTCTGATTATAGAATCGCCCCTGGTCAAGTGTGAAACTGTTAGCATGAGCGGAGAAAGCTGCAAGCAGGAAAACCAGAGGCCCAACATTCGGCCCACATGTTTTGAAGGGGCAATGTACTAGTGTAACAAGAAATCACTCTCTGTGTATGTCTGGCTGTCTGTTGTGTATCTCGAGAACCATACACCTTGGCAGGTGTATTGCTGTGGACCCACATGAGTGTTTTACAGTCTGCACTACAACTTATTAAGAGCTCTTAGAGCCAGTAAGCTGTATATGAAGGGCTAAATGTCAAGTATTTTAAGTTGAGGGCACTCGTGATGACTTAGGGATATTAGGAAAATAATTATCCTGTAAAGTACATTCTATGGCATGGAGAAACTGACACATTGATTAATGAGCCTGAAGGTGTTTGCTGTAAGAATATCAATTAATTTTTTTTTTTTACATCCAAGTGGAGTCATTAAAATAAATGAGAAGACCTTGACTTAGCAAACCCAACAAACATGCAGGGAACCACAGCATGATCACAGGGAGAACAGAGCGAGAGAGGGCTACACGGCGGTTGGCGAAGCTCCCAGGTCACTTGCTTGGCCCGCCCCTGATGTCTTCCCCTTCTGCAGCACTCCACATCAAACCCACATGCCGTGCTAATTAGCAACACGGCTGAAGCACCGGGGCCACGCACTACCCCTCTTTATTTACCTCTTTAATGAAGCTCAATCATCACCTTAATTTCCCTGTAAAAGGACAGAGCAGCGAGTAAGATGAGCCGTGTGAAGAGAGGAGAAGTTAGTGGATAGAGATTTAAAAGTATATTATAGACAGGCATCGCCCCAAACAAGGTTTCTCTTATATAAAGCCTCGGCAAGTCAACAAAAATGAACTGGCCTTTCTCTCTATTTGTGATTCACTTGATCTTTGCATTTGGCTACCTGCTAGGGTTAGGAAAAGCCTTCCCATTGTGCAGTGTTCTGATTATTTAAGATGGGCTTAAGGTTGCATCTTGGGAACACACTGGGTTTTAAAAACAATCTCAAAGCCCCTCTCAATTACAACAGAGAGCAGGTTGGAGGATAAAGAGGTGGGCAATAGCGGCCTTGGCCGGTCACTGGGGAGGGTTCTTCTGTGGGTCTGACAGTACAATGAAGAACAGGCCAGGTATCAAGGGCAAGCTGTTTCTCAAGACTACAGCACCAACTGTTCTCGCCTGCCCTCGCACTCGACCTTGTGCCATCCTGTTCTCTAAAACTACGCAGGCAAAAAAGCTGTTCACAAACGAGTTAAAAGCACTGTGAATACAGTATGTGAAAGAAACTGACACTGTAAGAAGATAAAGACCTTTCACAATCGTAGGAAATTGAAAACAAAGCAGCTCCATCCATTGATCTATCGTTGTCTGCTCATGGCCAAACAATATTGCCTAGATTAAAGGTTTAATACAACATGTAAGTTGTCATATTTGCATTTTTTGAATGAAAAGATGAATCATTAATATAAAAAGGAATGTGCCTTTCATCTAAACAGATGACAGATGTCTTTTCCTGAGCCTATAACTCAGAATGGTGTATGGAGCTTTGATAAATACGGTAATCAAACATAAAGTATAGGCCAGCATATCCAATTTCTTTTATACCATTATAGACATTACTTTGATCTTTGGTTTAAGTGGAATGCTACGCTATTATCAAGGCCTTTTTATTGTAGAATATGATATTGTCACTTAACAAAAAAAAAGCATCATATCTACCATAATGTGCAGATCAAGGGCGATCATATCTTGTGACACATATGTCTGGGTAGCAATATTACATCAGCCAAAGAGTGAGAATAAAAATAATAACTGGCATTTTATGTATCTATTTGTGGGCAGGGAGGATACTTACATTTGTATCACAAAGTATTCAAACTGGCTTTATTATTTTAGATTATACTGTTTTATTATCTCTTTCCGAATTGTTTAGTTAAGACTTCTTCTTGTAAACTCTATATACTGAGCTTGAAACCCATTAATAAGCTTAGTGTTTCTTGATTTCAAAGAAATGTGTGAGATGTGAATGATGATGTAGTGAACCCCGACCTATGCAGATTTACAGTACCATTATCTTGGAATGGCATCCTGACATACTCCATCACTTACTTCCCTAAAATGTCTGTCTCCTGACAAGATATGGCTCTGCTTTGGGGTTTTTGGAGCCCAACACTGCTGCTAAGTATGGTATATATATTTTTATGACATCCATCATTGTTGGAGATCCACAAACAATAACCATAGCATTACTCACACATAGCAAAAAAACACCACCTCTTGATTCTAGGCTTGTTTGTGTCTCCATCTCTGTCAGGGGCTTCTCCACTTGTAAGCCTCTCTAGACGACTCCTGAGGGCCAGGTGTTACCTACATGGAACAACGGTGCAAAGCCATCTTAAATAAGCAGATACTTTAGCAGGGCCCTCGGTGCAGCAGAGGATCATTATTTTGAGGTAGAAAAATCCAGTTTGACGGATGAACCGCGGCCACAGAGAGCCACATCACTGATACGCCACATAACAAGATCTCAGAAGAGTGAACCACCGACTCATTACATATCAAAACAGACTGGGAGGAAGGATTTATTTGTTTTGTTGCAGAGGGTGATGATTCTATTTCATGGGAGCCAAAGCCGTGCACCAGACAGCTACAGGTTCACGGGTATTATCACTGGCCCCAGTGATGGGTTAGAGTCCAAAGCAAGGCAGCATCCCCCACCAAACTGGGAATACCATGGGATCAGCAGAGATGTCAGACCAATTTAATGGGTGAGTCACTTAGGTGTCATTAAAATTTGCTGCAGGGTCGGAGCAGTGATGTGGTGTTAAAGAGAAAACTTCAAATGACCAGCATGGAAGAACAGTTCAATCATCTCAAGGTAACTTGTTTCTTTTTTTCTCTCAACGTCTTCAACAAAACCTGATTTTGAGTTTGTTTTAACATACATTTTAGTCTCAGTTAAAAGGTAACTACTGTTTTTTCTCAACCTGGACCCTATTTTCCTATGTTTTTGTGTCTAAGTGACAGATGGGAATAACAATCGATTCGAAATTGGTCCAGTATTAAGCTTCAACGCTATAACAGCCACAGACCGGGCTGCAATGTAACCCTATGGGGCAACTGTTCTATGTCAGTTTAGTCCATCAAAAGTGTTGATTCTGCTGCGAAAAGGCTCAGATATTCTGAGTGTCTGACATTATTATTGAAAGGATCCATTCAAGGATGGATCTCTTTTAAACCTCTTTAAGACCTTTCTGTTTAACCAGAAATGCTAGCGCCAAACCCACCAGACTCCATTAAAAATAAAAAATTATTTTAGCTTGTAAAGAGCCAGGGTGCGAACTACGGGGGAGCTAAGGGGAGCTCGGCTCCCCTTAATAATACATGGGCTCAGGTGAAAATGTGATTAGTGACATTTTTCGGGGGGGCTCTAAAAATATTGACAATGTGTCATTTTTTACATGCAATTTAAGTTTGGATCATCGTGATTATTGTGTGTAAAATTGCAAAAAAAAACACTGATTCATGCATGTCGGCAATTTAAACCTAATTCACTTCAAGTAAGATGACTACACATGCTATTCTTGTCATGAGCATCAAGGCGTGCCGTTGCTGCGGTGCAAATTAAACTCATGTTTAGTACATGTTAACTCAAAGGTTGGTAGAGTAAACATTGAAGGCCATTAATTGGTGCGCAAAGTCCTTGAAATCCATTCTGCAGTTAGCATCACATAGGTATGGAAAAAAGAAAACAAGGCAGTTTATTTCAGAAATTGTCTGGTGATGACGTTAGTAGCACGACAGATTCACAGAAGTTGAAGAAGAAGAAGAAGCTGAAGAAATATAACCTCTCTGGCAGAAGATGGTGGTGGTAACAGCACGTCAGAAGTCGGTCACCATCCCAACCCCTCTTGTTCCTCTCTCTTGTTAAATTGGAACAGCCAGCATTAGAGAGACTAGAAGAGCCAATATACATGGCTGTTTGTTAAGGATAGAATCTTGGGGTGTGTCACTTAGGCCTAATTCAACGGAGGAATTATGGATTTCCTCAGTGGCTTGATTAACCTTAACTGCTGTTCATGTGAAATCCTAAAGACAGCCCGATGCTTTGTTTACAGACTATTTGAGGGTTATCTGTTTGACCTATCAATTCTGTTGATAAGGTATAAAAGGGGAAATCATGTATAGTGCATCCTTGAAAGTCATTGTAAGTTGCAAGTGCAAAAACAAAAAACTAAAAAAAGTAGGCTTCCCCAAAGGCCATGGTATAGTTCGAGCACATGTACTGTAAGTCAGTATACTATGTATTTATGTGAACCAAATCTAGAGTTGTGATGGTTGGAAAACAGGTAAGACAACCCAAAACGGCTTTTCATAGTTTTATTTTGTTTCTGTTGACTTTGAATGAAATGTATATTACCTGTCTTTTTCCTTTCTTTGACAGTGACAGTAGATGGACAGGAAAGTCGGAGAGAGATGAGGCGATGACACATAGCAAAGGCCGCAGGTGGGATTCAGCCTTCAAGGGGTGCACACTGTAACTGGGTAAGCTAGATGCCACCCTGTTGGATGCTTAAAAAAAAAATTAGCTTGTTACTCTTTAACAGAAAGGTTGACGCCCTAATAATCCTTTCCTTTTTTTGAAAGCCATTATCTGCATTCCCACTGAAAGTCTATTAACACAAAAGACAGCTAACGTAACCTTAGCATTACATGTGTTTGCATTAATGGAAGTACATTGCCAGAATGAGTTGGATAAGCATTCCTTGCAGCTATCTGTGTCAAAATGTTTTTAATACGGGAACGAAGTTTTACAAAAATGCAAAGTGCAAAAAAGGTAACTGCGGGCCTGCTTGTTCTTTCATTCAATGACCGTAAATATTTACCAAGAATATGTTTACAGCATTTACTACCATTCTGGACTGCAATCCAAAGCTAGTTATATCAATCAGCTCCACAAAAGCACAAGAGCAGCGTCCAGCTTTGGAGACAAAGATGACATACAATTTACAAGATAATCACCTCTTCTAAAGAATCCATCATGTCAAATCCTCCTGGATTTGATGCGAGAAACAGTACAAGAAACTGTGGGGAGGAAGGTAGGGTGTGGTGCATGATCACAGAAGGCTTGCAACATGTGGATGCGTCGATAGTGTTGCTGTCATTACTTAGAATTTCTCGTGAGGGAGACAGAAACTACGCATTATAGTTTCAAAGCAAACACATTCACATTATTAGGAACACAAAATACATGTATGAACCTGAAATTGAGCATTTGTGTCCCCTGGGCATGAGGCGCTGGCAAGGTGTCCCTTGTTTTTCAATGAATGTGGCAACCTGCTCATTAGTGCAACACGGCAAGCAGCTAATTTAACTTCTGAACGAGGACTTTTTGGCACATGTGATATGTTTTACCAATTACAGTAGGAGCATACAATGTTCACATTCTCATTTCATTTTAATTCTTAGAAAAAATAATATAGGCCTCGTTTTAAAAGGTAATTCTTTCATTTAACTTTAGTCTGATGGAATCCTGAGGCAGAACATTATTATTAGCCTATGTAAACATCTTTCATTTCAGTGCCTTAGCTTTTAGGTGGTGGTCCCTTTCAGTTTTCAGTGTCATTGTAAGAACAAACAGCTGGCTTTGATCAGGCTTAAATGTGCAGTTTAGAGGGCATAAACTGTACCTGCGAGCCTTTGTGTGGCCAGACAGAAACATGACGAGTGGACAGAGGGGTCTGAACCCTAACGTCCATCATCACTGATTAATGTTTCATCAGATTTATCTGCCATTTCCCACCATTGGTCTTTCTCTTAACCCTCCATCCATGCGCTAAAGACCAGGTGATTGTCATCAGATGTGACAACACTGGTATTCCCAGGGTCAGCCTGTGATGAAGTTTAACCTTGTTTCTACACCCCTTCTACACCCTTTGCCCTGCAGTTCATTGTGCATCTTTCTACTGTTCTGCTAGGGGAAATACGCTTTTCTGATCCCACTAAGTGTGTTTAAACTGAATGCAAATTAAATTTTAGAGGCAGTGAGATTACAGCATTGTTAATGGAAAGTAACGAGTGGATCTTAACAGATGCAGAATTACACTGGGTGGTGGAAATTGAAGTAAAAGCGAGTCTGTGAGAGCCACAACTGTTTCAGTTATATTATTTCAAGTTCTTATTAGCACTTATCCCAAAAGGTTTATGACTCCACTTCAAGAATGAACAGAAACTGGAGCAAAAAAAACAAAACAGCTTGTGTTTCTGATCTGAATAAATTCAGTCAGAGTTTGAGCACTCCCACAAACACAGTTGTTGCATACTTTCCTAGCTAGCTGGGTCTTAAAACTTTAAAAGTATTAAAAAAACAACACATTTAATATTTTCAAGATAAGACCGCACAAGTATTGAATTTTTTTTGAACAAGTATTGAACGAATGCCTTACATTTTTTTCTGGTCCTATCATAGAGTAATTTATATACCTTAAAGTAATAATTAAATGTTTTTTGTATGTGTGTTTGTGTTTGTTTGTAAGGTTAGAACTTAGTCAGTTAGTGTGACTTGGATGTAATTCGACAGAACAGGTGCAGTTTTTTGTTTGTTTTTTATGCTCTTGGAGTGCTCCGGCCATGCATGACTCTGCTGTAATTGGAATCAGTTAAAATTTCTTGTAACTTCTTACTATTAAGCTAATGTTAGCTTTTTGCCTTCAGTTATTGAAGGTCTTAGAGCAATGGTGCTGAGGGAACAACAAGTTGATTGGTGTCCGAGTCAGTCATATAATGGCGCAAATGAAAGGCTGGAAGACGCGCCTGCAGGCTCCCACCGGTCAGCTACTGCTACTGAGAGGGAGTTGTGTATAAGATGAGGATGGCGTCAGCGGTGCTCTACCGTTGTAGGGTATGTGAATGCTAAGACATTAAACATGCCAAAGCACATTCAACGGCTTCACCCAGGTGTAAATGTAAATGTGCTGTATTTATATAGCGCTTTTCCAGTCTTAACAACTGCTCAAAGCGCTTTTACATCTACAGGAAACATTCACCATTCACACACATTCATACACTGTGGCCGGGGCTGCCGTACAAGGTGCCACCTGCTCATCAGATAAACACTCACACACATTCACACTCCAATGCGCAGCACCGGGGACAACTCAGGGTTCAGTGTCTTGCCCAAGGACACTTCGACAATGACTGCAGGGGCGGGGATCGAACCACCAACCTTACGATTGGCAGGCAACCGCTCTACCACTGAGTCACAACCGCCGGTGTGCCCATTACCATGATGAAGAAAAAACTAACCGGAGCCCAACACCCTATACTTTATTCTCCTTATGCCCTTTAAATACGTAACAAAAGAATGCATGCCTGTAACTATTAAAACAAGAAACAAAGAGGAAACATTTTAACTTATTAAAAACGTTATAAAAAGTTATTTTAATAACTTTTATAAAAAATCTTTTATAAAATTCAAGTACTTGGTAAATAATTATAATCCGTACTGATTTTCCATTACATCCTTCATACTTTTGCCGTTATGGCCATTAAGTTTGCATTAAATTTCATCCTTAGTGGTATTAAAAAGGTCTTAAAAAGTCTTTAAATAGCAGCTACAGCTAACATCTGTCCAGCTATTACAGTGGAGGTCTGTGGCGATTAAACAGGTACCGCAAAAACAATACTGTGAAAACTGTAATAGCGAATATACCAACTGTACAGTTGTCAGCTGTAAACACTACGATGGCACCAACCATGTGTTTGGGAGTTTGTGTGTTTGTGTGACAGCTCCGGCACCGACTGATGTCAGAACTCACCAGGCCCTTCTTTCTGTTATTTTCCTCCAGTATCTCTTCTTTAATTCTAATATTTGTACGTTTATGAAGTAGATTAATTAAGCTTTGGGATAAGCCCATATCTTTTGCTCAAGCTAAAACCTTTAAACTTGTGTAAACATGTCTTCAGATTCATTTGCATTGCCCCAGGCAATTTCACGTCTCATTGCGTCTTTTCATTGACTTTGTGTGCAGCCTCTAAAATCTCCCTATCATTTTGAATTCTGAGCATTCATGTCTGAAAACACCTTTAGCGTATACAGTAGGTCAAGGTGGAGCTGGTCCATGCATGTTGGACACAGGAGATGTGTAACCTACACTCACTCATGACGGTTTTTCCCTTACCATCCTACTGAGTAGTACACGTTGATCGCTATATGTTTCCATAACCAGTAGTTTGAGATGTCTAAACTTAACCAAACATTAACCACAGAGGCGAGAGATCAGAATACAGTCTCATTAAACATTTTTGCAAAGGCCTCACATACAGTATAACAGTCCTGACAAACATCATCTTCTTACCATTAGGTTTGTTGTTGCTTTAGAAAGCAATGACAAACTATTCATTGCTTATTGTTTAATTTAAATTCTGAGTGTTAAATATATATGTCTACTATACAAAATGTTTTTCTTTTAACCACAAAGTTTGCCACTGAACAACTTTATCCTTTCAACTTTACTCCTAATACTTTTCTAAATTGACTTTCAAACACTCTCTTGCCTTCAATTAAACCGGCAGGGCCTTTGATTTAAGTTACAAGGTAAGAAGAAACTTCTGTATCAATCAATTAGCCTCAGTCCTTTTATTTGTAAAAAAAAAACACATGTAAAATATACTTTGACAGCTGATGGTGGGGGAGCGAGGCTAAATCAAAGTGTATTAATAATTAACTCTAATTATCAGTGTGTGGGAGAGGTGTGATGCCTGTTTCGATGGCAGCGCTCCACTCCTTCCTGAACCTCTGCCTGTTTGCGAGATCATCCACTGTGAGAGATGACAGACTACAGAGAGAGCAAGACAAACGTTTCACTGAGGAAAGGTGCCGGGTCAAAGAGACAGCACTGACTTTATTTTGTATTTTCTTTCTACTTAATGTGTTCAGTCGAAGAAACTCGGAACGAGAAGGAAACAAAGAGTGAGAGCAAAGATAGAGGCGAGAGTGTAGCCATTTGTTACGACTTCAAGTTAATTAAGGAGCTTGTTGTGAGATGATGGGGGGGCACCTGTAGTCGGTTTTAACTGAGCAAGAGCATTACGGGGGCAACTGCTGAATAAAGGACCTGAAAGGAGTCTTAATTAATGTCTCAGCAGGGGCGGAGGGGAACATTGAGACGGAGCTAAAACCCCTCACTGGCCCAGATACAAACTGGAGCTCTAGCTGGGGGAGCATTTCATTTCAGAGTATTGCATCATCACGGATTATCTAACAAGCATGAGTGTCACAAAGCCAACAAACATCTCTAAGACCTTGAGGGGTAAATTAGTCTTTTTCCTCACACCCAAAGTCTAAGAAGTAATAAAACTCCAAATTCACGCAATTACTTTGAAAAAAGCAGGGATGCCATGCTTTCACCGAATAGTTTAATTAGAAGTTTGTGCAAAGCACCAGATCTTGCATTTAGCTCACAAAGACAATTCATCTTATATTTGGTGGGAAAATCTGATTACAGCTAACACTTTGACCCTCTTTGGCGTGATGAATCGCGCGAGTCACATGTGCGGATTTTGATTTATCTTCCTGACCTTTTGTATGCAAAAGAGACACGTTCTGTATAACCATAATGTGACACGTCAGAAAAAGAGGTCAGGCCTGCGAGAAAACAAGCCTCCCTCCTTCTCTCCTCTGTGATGAGTCTATTGTTTAGCCTCACAGCGGCTGCTTTTATATTGCTGAGCACTGGAAGTTTACGTTTCCTCCAACTTAAAATGTATGCCTCCATGTGAGGTAGCCTGTAAACTGTGATTTTTAGATAACACACAGAAATTGAGTAGATATTAACTGGACATTTGTCCTACATACATTGGAGCAGACTGTATTATCACCTTTATTCTGTTGTTTGTTCTTTAGGGAAGAAATAAACATTTTAGTTGATTTGAATATTAATTTTTCTTAAAGCTCAAAATAAGCATTAATTGATAATGTCACGTGAAAAGACTTGCTTAAAGTTATAGAGCGTAGTTTCTGTCTCCCCCATGAGAAATTCTAAGTAATGAAATCAAAACTGTCTGTGCATCTGCATGATACAAGCACACACACACCCTTTCCACAGAGTTGCTAGTAACCAAGGAGGACACAGAGGTTTAAAAAAAGATGATGGACTCTTGAGGTAATTATCTTCACTGAAGTTTCTGCATGCACAAGTCGCCAGACAACACAATCTTCTGAACATAGCCATGCTGAGAAATATACAGAGAGAATTGTGTGGAGGTGATAATCCTAATTAGCATCGTAGCAACTCATTTTGCATGGCTTGAATGTAGCAGATCAAAAAGTCACGCTCTAAAGCTTTAAGTGTTTAATAGGTTAAATGAAGGGGAGAACAACCTTTTGCATACTTATGACATATTTATGTGTACACTGTAATTTATACTTCACAAAGAATCCATTTTAATCAAGGACTAATTGAGATTAAAATCTGATTTAGAAAAACAAAAATAGTATGCCTATCTGTAGTGTTTGTTTTCTATTTCTCAAACAGACGGAAAGTAAGTTTCTTTAATTTTTTTGCGTTCTCCAGAAGGCTGCATTTGTGGTTGTGACAACGTTTTGAATGATTTTGATTGGTGCAAAATTTGTGCTATTGGGGGCCAATGTTGTTAGCCGTTTCTTAGTCCTATCTGTGGTTACTTCCTGCGTTACTCTTTGCCCCCGTAGGTTCCTCTATGTCACTGGTTCTCAAACTGGTACAAGTACCACTGGTGATGTGCAAGATGATTTTAGTGGTACACGGATGGAATCACTAATGAATTAAAAAAAAATATGAAATACAGCAAATTAGTTTAAAAACAATACTACAGAAATACTAAAAAATGTCTCATTTTCCTTTTTGTTTTGGAGTGAAAAATTTGATCGCAAGGAGAGATTGAGGAAAAGGTGCACTGTGCCTTCCTCAGTGTGTGTAGTGTACCTTTCTGGATACCGTATTAACATCTGGACCAGTGTCTTGCACTTTTGTTTGGCTGTTAAATAAAAGAAAATTGATGACAAAAAATAATACTGTAAACATTTTCAATAATAATACTCGAAATATGATCAGTTCAAATGGAGTTAAAATAGGTGTTTGTTTAAGTGTACTATTTTTGTTCCATTATCAGCTTACTACATAGTTGCATTCATGAACGGAGTTTGCATACATCCATAATTAGATATGATGGCAAGATAGTAAGCAGAGGTAAAATTAATCGTTCAAAAATAATGCAATCATGGCTCCATGCAGGAACAGGAAGAGAAGTAGATGAGGAGGAGAATATTTTGAGCAGTCCTGTTCAAACTATAGGGGATGAACACAAGTGCTTGTCCCTACTTAAGCAGCGGTGGTGAACTCGCCACAGCACCTGCTAGCAGAAAATGATGCAAAACACTAAGGAGAATCATGTTTTGATTCAATTGCAGTGGGAAGAAGGAAGTACAGTGTGGCTGCCTGAACTATCCAAAGCTTTATGGACGCCACTCTATTTTAACACAATGGGCCATAATGGTGCTACTTAGAGAGCCTAATATTTTCTGAAGTGGTACATGGTTTAAACGTTTTGAGAAACACTGCTCTATTTCATGATTCAAATTACGGTCTAACATACAAGTGCAGACGTTACGTTTATGAAGGTCTAGGAAGGCCAAAATATACATTTGACATGTTATCCTCGTAGACTTTACAGAACTACCCATTGCTTTTGGTTTTGCCAGTTTGATAATTTGTCGTCATTACTACTAGACCCAGGAAAGACAGGAGCTGCCAGGGATTCGGTAGGTTTCAAAATCAGCATGCTAGACTATTTAACTTCAAATGTCTAAGTGCAAGCCAACTAGCCTCAAATGTTTTAAAAGCATGTCCAAAGGCAACTTTAACAATCACCAATATAGCATTACGCAGGATGCATTTCTTTTCTTTACACAAATGCAATGTTTATTATCAACTTGAAAGATCTTTTCAGCAATGAAACCCCCCTGGATTACAGAGCATACTTACATTTAGAATGTTTCAGCAATTCATGCATCAAACAATAAATACATTATACCTATCGTAACACCCAAATCAGGAGTGAATTAAGCTGAGATGCGTGTGTGTGTGTGGGTGTTTGTGGGTGTTTGTGTGTGTGGGTGTGTACACTTTAAATATTAATATCTTTTTTTCTTGCCATACTTGAAAGCGACAATAATGCATGGTTGCAAGGAGGCACCTCCTCTCTGAGGAGAGGTCTGTGGAGAGAATCAGAGAGAGAGAAACAGAGAGTGTCCTGTCATAATTAAACATGCATGGGCACCTTTTTTTCACAGACGCTGTTTGTTCTGCTGGCCTGGGCTTTGACAGGACGCCAAAACAAGCCCAGGTGGAACAGGGTGTGCAAACAAGCTTGTGAGTACGGGCATGAAACACACAAATTAGCACCTAGATCAGATGAATATGCAAGAGCTGGGATCCGGGCCAGCCCGCCGTCCCGTGAACAGAGCACACAGCCAAGTGAGGTGAAAGTAAACAGACAAACAAAATTGAGACATGTGTTTCTCCAGGTAAATCTTAGTCTTTGAGGTTGATGATCTTTGCACAAGAAATATCTAATTAACTGATAAGTAGTGATCTACTAACTTCACCATGAAGTCACTGACATGCAGCTTATACTACCATTCTGCATCCTACATTTATCAAGGAGAGAACCTAAAAAAGCAGTGTGCAGTGAGTTAAAAAAACATAAGATTCTGCACATTGTTTTTTTTCACTCAACCCTGCTCAACTCCATCCTTCTATGAAAGTAATTGATACAAGAGGGTTGGGAACAGTGGTCAGGAGGCAGCAAACCATTTGTGAATACAGGCCTGCCAAGTCTAAAAGAAAAACAAAAACCAGGCAGGATATGCTGGGAAGACAACAGATGGATGTGAGAGGCCGGTGATGGATGTGATGGGGGCTGGTGGGGAGGTAGATAGGGAAGAAATTAGGTTGGAAAAATGGATAGAATCGAAAGAGAAAGGAGACAGGGGAGGGAGCTAAGGAGACAGATTGAGAAAGAGTGAGTGGTCGGCACTGAGTCCCACAAGAGGAATTGTAAAGTAAAGCTGAGTGAGTGAGCACCACCAGTCCAGGGACATCTCGCAGGTTTTTCCAGGCCGGACACTTCGGAGTGCATGTTAGGTCCCCGGGCACCCCAGAGCCGAGGCACTTCCTGACATAAGTAGCCTCCCAAAGATGAAGAGCATCACCTCAGCTACAGTTAGAAGGTCGAGAAATTGCTCCCACTGCACATGGCCCTCCTTCCCCTTACATCCTGTGACCTCTCCTCGTCCGCCCAGAAGATGTTATCCTCCACTCTGGCCCCTTAAAAAGGCAGCTTTTACACTTCTTAACTCTTCCACTTGGCGGGACACGGAGACCAGCACAGCACAGCACAGCACAGCACAGCAGACCTTTTTCCACATGAGTTTACCCGTTAAGGCTGTTCTAAAATAAAGCCCTCTTACTCACACATGAACTGAGGGTGAATTATGGATGGGACCTTAGTGATGAAGTTGTGGGATATCTTAATGACACCCAACACGTCTCCCTTTGACTCCCCAGCTGCCGTGAATTAACTAACTCTCATAATTAAACTGGGTAAGAACAAGCTCAGTCATCAATAAGTCATCACTGGCAGTTTCAATTTACTAGCCTGCACTCACTGATTGTGTCGTCTAAAGTGATTCCGCAAACTCCTCTGGGCGGGTATACACTTTGCCCTGAAGCCTCATTTCAACACAGCACTCACCTAATAATAAGCATGAATGAATATCTTACATTAAATACTGTTTTTGTGGATTGAACACAACAAGCAATGGTAAATAATAAAATAATACACATAATATAATACTCCCTTTTTACACGGTAAAACTCCATTTCTGTAACCTGTGGCTACAGATAATGTCTACGGCCATGTATACTGACACTGTTGCCTAGCTCCACTCACCGCTCCCTTAAGGCTTTTTTGGAGCTTCGGCAACGTTAGAGGAAAATATGCAGAACATGCAACAAGCCCCTTCCATTTATTTACATTAGAAAGCTGGATGCCGCTGTCCTAAATAAGTTTGCAGTGTATACTTCATCAGCGCATCTAACATTCATGTCTCCTTTTTATGCTTTTATCACCTTGGATACGGCCGACTCAGCCAACCATGTGTGCTCTCCCTCATATCTGCCAGTTCCAGGAACATCTAGTGGCCCGCCGAAGTAAAACACGTCCTCCATCCGTGTCTGCATCTTCGCTTTTTACCATTTAGTGACAAAAACATCAAGGTGGATTATATGGCTGATAGATAACAAATGTTGACGTAGGTTGTAGGTGTTTTTTTTCTCTCCACTATATTCAGTTTAAACCAGCCTATATTAAATCTTGGAAAATGTAGCTAATGCTGAATTTTAGTTAAATTCTACAAATTATTCCAAAAAGGTGATTTTATTTAGTGTTTTAAACATAAAATTAATTAAATAGTCATCAAGGAAGAAACCAAGCCACTCACATTTAAGAAAATTTATATAAAATGTCTTTAATTCATTCTCAATAGAGTATGATTAAAAAAAACGTCCCAGATTTTGGCCTCACAAAATCAATTCCGACTATTATTAATGTCAAAGCAATAGTGCAACAAATAACAATGTTTAACGGCTGGGTGATGTCTGGCAACCTAATAATGTCCTAAATTATATCAGTAATATAAATGAAGGATGCCTTTTTCTGTTTGGACTGTTAAAGCATGTCCCACAAGCGTTTGCATGAAAGCTAGTGGAAGGCTGGAGCCTGGTAAAGAGACGCTGCAGCGTGTGAATAGAGCAAAGTAGTCAGGATGATTGAACTTGGCTGTCTTCAGGGAGGGGGGAGTACATGTGCTTATCCTAATCAGGACCTGTTCCCTGCCATGTAATGGAGTAGGAACAACCCGAGCTCCACGCTGGACACGCTGAGGCTACATTAGTGAATAATGTTTTCCAGCATGGGACACCGTTTCTATTACGCTCCACATGCGGGAGGAAGAGGAAGCTGTCACTGTGAATTAACCACAGAGCATGCCATGCAAACATATCTTGTGTAATTGGAGTAAAAAAGTGAGCGAGGGGAAGAGGGGGAAAGGCTTTTAAAAATAACACTCACCTCTTCTACATCGCTGGGACAGTATTTTTGAGACATTATGAAGCTTTTAGCAAACTGTCAACCTTCAGGACAAAGGATTCTTACACTCCATCCTCCGGAGGCTGTTTTATTTACTCATTCTCCAACCGGTCTGTAGCTTGCCAGAAAAAGCTTCTGCTGGTATTTGTTCACTCTGAGCGCTACTGCAGTGTTTTTTATATGAAAAAAAAAAAAAGAAACAACCAGTTTACCTGATTATATCGACAGCTGTACTGTAAAATCTCCTGGCATTAAAGGTCATAAAGACTATGTTTTTCTATTGTCTCCCTGGGTTCACTTCCATCTAGAAGAGAGTAAATCTCAGAGCGGAATCACTTTTCTGACAATAATTTATAAATTATGCACTGCATGTGTTTGAATTGAGAAAGGCTTTCATATCTCTTCCATTAACTCAGATTAAGATTTCATACTGATGCTGGGGAGAATGCTAGCAATATCCCCGTCTCATTTCAATGAAATTTTTATTAGTGCTTTTTTCTGTAGTACACTCCTATTGGGATGTCTGTGAATCTGAAGCTTGGCTTTGGACATGAACTCCCCTCAACCTGCCTGCCAGTGGCCCAGAAGGTTTCAATATTTTATGGGCTCCGGCTAACTCGGCCGTGAGATTCCAGCTGCAGAGATTTAACTCTAATGTAAAATTGTGAACGGATGAAAACTGGGGTGTCATAAGTAATACATCTGTTCCAAGAGGAGTGGTGGTTACCATCTATGAAGGAAAAAAACACCTAATAATAAAACAAAATAAATAAAAGAACAGAGGAAAAAAGGCATTTAAGAATGAACACTCTACTCCATTCTTCCTCTTTGTGTTTTTAAACTGAAAAGACCTAAAGCTATAGGGCTAAAATATATCAGCCTTATTCTCCCAGTCCTTCAATTGACTCCTAATTGTGTGCCCTCTTTACCCGCTTTTTGTGCAGCCATCAATAACACCAGTCCCCTAATGTCATTCCTTTTGAAGAAATGGGCATCACGCCACTTACACTTTATAGGCCAAATCCATTTCTTTGAGCATCTTACCTTTTTCTTTCTGGCTATCCTAACGGAATTCAAAGCATTTGGAAAATCTGTCTATTCAGCGTTAGCATCCCAGTGCTTTCTTCCTCAGAACCAACTGAGGTCAGATGAGATGGGTCTGATGAACTTTCCAATTTCTCCCATCCCTGCAATCTATAGCTTTCTCCCTTGAGCCATATGTTGTCCAGTGTAGTCAAGACTGCTTGTAATGGCCCTGCTAACAATGCACTCTTTGTGCTGTATAAGGAAAGGAAAAAGCATGATGCTGAGGGCCAAGAGGCGGAAGAAACGCTTTTAGTGCTTACTTATGTATCTTTTTTTCATTCCATTATACAAGTGGACTCTGCTGGAAATATTTGCCTTGACAGTAGTTTAGCATTGCTCCCCACTCCTCCGCCTTCCTTGAGATATTAAACTATTGAAATTGTCATAAGCACAGATGCCACGCTCTTTTGTACTGCAGAATCTGCAATGTCCTAAACTAACATTTCTCAGCAAACTTGTTTGCTAGCTTTTGCACGAATGCTGAACAATGTATTGAATTCATCTACAACAACTCTCAAAGGTGCCTAAACTCAGTAGAGTGTAAGTTCTGTGGAGGCATACGCTTCCCTCACACTGTATTTAGCGCTTCTTATTACCAATAATAACATTGCTCCTCTGGGAGCTTAAGGGTAAGTATGCCCCCTAGCACTCCAGCCCTTTTAGAGACCGACTAAACTGGACTGAACACAGTCCTTACTCTTGCTTGCAATGTATCGGCTACGGAACATTCTCACGAGGATTACTGCAGCTGATAACTATAATCGTCAGATTTATCTCCAACAGAGATCATCAATTATTGTAGAATATATATTTCTATTATATACACAGATATTGAGATTAATATCTCTGTATGTTTGATAGCAACATATTGAAATCTGCATCAGAAAACCAATGAAAGCTTCTTCACAGTGGCAAGACAGAAAATAATGAAAACACAGCATATGACAAGATAGGCTCATTACTACTCCTTGTTCTACTCATACCCAACGTCCACTGAAGCAATTATTCCGAATCTACAGACGAATCTCTAACCCAGAGGAGACTTCTACACTTCTGGATCGATTGTGTTTCAACCTAATTTAAATAATTTGGAGAAAAAATAATTAGAAGTTATGATTTGATTATACAAATGTATCCTCATATTTGTTGTAGGAACATAACAATGCAAATAAGATTACAAATTTTAGGTTGGAATTGAACGCTGTAGATCTTTAATTGACATATTGTCACATCAAGCAGGAAGCTGCCAGCAATAAGAAACTAACTGGACAGTACGTACCGACCACCAACCTGAGTCACTCACATTATATCACCATAGAGCAGGGGTCTTCAGCGTGTTTTAGGCCAAAGACCCCTTAGCTGAAAGAGAGACAGGGATTAGGGTATACGCCGGGTGAAATAGATGAAAATGAATGGCAGTGAATCCTTAAGCTTAACTACTGTACATGACTGCCATGGCCACCTTATTTATAGGAACCTGCCTTCAATGAGAAAATGAAATGTTCCTTTTAAAAATAGGCCAATTCATGTGTGCAAATTAAAATGTTAGGTCACTGAATATTTTCAGACAAGTTTAAGTGTTTTTTAAACTTAAATAGTGCAGTCCCATGCACTCTGAATTCTAAGGACTCCCCTTGGGGTCAGGGACCCCCTGTTGAATATATCTGTCTTAGAGTGAATGAAAACTACTTAGCAAGCTAGCAAAGAAGTCACAATTGAGATGAACATTTGAAATAGTGAGTCAAAAGTTATTGATGAATGGTTGAAATTGTTAGCAAAAAAGACAATTTCCAAACATTTAAGATAGTAAACTAAATGAAACGGATAGCTCCCTAAGGGTGGATCAATGGCCAAACAAACCAAGCTTAACATGACAAATTAAAATGTAAGAAAAAAATATTATAATTACTTAAGATCCACAATAGGATCAATAAAAACGAACACGTTTTAAACAATGTGGTGTTGATGAATGAGTTGATCTGATAAGGATGTGGGGGGTATATCAGATAAAAAAAGAGGTTGGGAATTAGTTCATTATGTGTCGCCGACTATAAAGATAGGGAAGGAGAGCTGAAACAGTAAGCCTTTCTGACTTTTGAAAATGTCTCATGTTAACTAGTAAAATATTGCACCCTAAGTGTATGTTCTCAGGGCCAATTAAGAAAATGAAGGAAAAAAATCATATTTCCGGTTATATTATCAGTATTAAAATAAGACATTCTTCACATGTTGGTGTGGTAGAAGCCTAGTTGTCCTGGTTTGGTGCTATGTAATTAGAGCAATGTTGGCATATATAAAGGCAGAGGAGAGACAGAGGCCAGGCAAGTAAATGTCCAGGTCACTGTGTAAACACAGCTGATTGTCTGGGACACCCTTGTTATCTAAAAGTCATTTCCATCATTAACACAGAAGGACACATGTTTCCTCTGGGAGTAGACGGACAGCTCCAGGGTTAAAAGGCACATGCTGAACTATCAATAACTTCCACTAATTGTATGCTTTGTAATTAGAAGCATAATCAATTAGGAAATGGTTTGTTCTGCCACATGGACAAGATAACACTGGATGAAGTGTCTTAAATCTGCATAGAGTAAAATAAATAATAACCTGGTAAGGCAGTCCATGCATGTGATTGCACAACATTATATGTCAGTAAAAAGCATTTGCATTTTTAGAACAGAGGCTTAACGTTCCTGTGACAGAAAAGAACTTCATCGTTTGACCTCTACATTGTTGAAGTGCAACTGATGCGCTTAATCGTCAGCTGTCACTTCCTATCTTAATTAATCCTAATTGACTATTGATGCGACACAACTGTTAGGCTTTATAATTAGTATTGCAATTTAGACCGGATAATCTAACAGGGCAGTCCAATTACTCCAGAGGAAATACAAAGCTGTGAGGCAATAATTATGAAACAGTCACTGCACAATAAAAAAGAGGTTTCTATTGAAAGAGAAATCCATGCATACATTAAACAATAAATGACAAAACACTACCTCTGCTTATCTCATCAGCCATTCAACGTATGAGAGGCAACTAATTGAATTGATTGCTGCTATCAATAGCAAACAAATCTGTTGAGTTGTCCATGCTCATATAATCTGACCTGATTCCTTCAGCTGTCACTATCTGTGAGAAAGCTGCCACGCTATGCTTTTCTAAATCTGTCAGGCTGGGGCATTTATATGTCTTTGTGTTTCCATCTTGATAGGGCAATTAATAAAATATATGTTAATATGAGCTTAATTGTTTTACAACAGTGGTTTGACAAGGCTGAGGGAGAGGAGACTTGTCAGTGATATGAAGTGCGTGGCTACTCAGCAGCATCGCCCTCAGCCTAACATATGGTCTCCTTTCCAGGCTTTAACTGTACCACATAATAGGAGCCTGCTGTTTATTTTTGAAACATTAGTGATGTCACTACTCCTTTTGTCTCCTCAAGACAATAGCTCACAATAGCTGCTGTCTCTGCCTTGCAAGCAAGACAGGCGCCCCCCCCCCCCCCACACACACACACACGCACACACACACCCTCCCCACCACCACCGCCCCAACCCCCCAAAAGATGACATTTGAATAATAACAACAAATCCATCACTAAAACCAAATACCTATCTAAATTACACACATAAGGATAGGACAAAATTCACAACTATTTGTTAGAAAAAATTAAGGACGAAGGTTTGAAGCCATTTTTGTTTTACTCACTTTTGCAAAAACAACCATTTGAAATGATTAAGAATTGGATTATATGATGAGGTGCATACAATGTGAAAATGATCTTAAACGATGATATTATTATTGGGGTCTATATGTTTTTCCTTTTTAAGTTGTGTTTTTAGAACATAATTTTTTAGGATGTTTAACTTAATACATTAAGGACATTAAACACTCAAATAATGTAACAACAGACAAATATAGATTATGCTATGTGACATCACAGAACAATAAATTGGTTATTAGTTGTAACTGTTTGCCAGGCTGGTTTTACACATTAGTGTGGCAAACATAATCCCTAAAAGCAAACAGAATTACAGTTACACTTAGGAACTGCTTTTAAATGTGTACATATATTACAAATAAAAGCTGTGTTTTTAGTGCTTTGACTCATTGAGTATAGCTAATATTAATGCTTTCCTATTAGTGTTTATGTGGACTACTTTCTGAGGCTGAGCTGTGTGTTTCAATGCAGGGTGATGCCAAATGATTCATACACAAATGACCTGAGGGAGGCAGCAGTGCAGCGAACAAATGTGAGCACAGCGTCTCACACTCTGAATGTGCTTTAAAGGCCATTTACATAGTGAAATCTAATTACCCGAGCTCTATGAGAGAGCATTTGATCTCAATCTTAAACAGAGCAGAACATATTATTAAGGGGGGTGAAAAAAAGAGCGTCTTAGATGAAGGTGGCTTACTGAACAGAGGAATCAGCGTGTACACAATTCAGCACTCCCTTTTTTAATTATTTTCCAACATAGATGAAAAGGGAAGAACACTGATTTATTTGTGTCCTGGGAGACAATGCGGGCTTTTGAGACATGGAAACCATAAGAGGGAACTTGGGTGGACAATAGCGGGAGAACAACGTCGCACTCATTCTGTAGTTTTTTTGCTTGAAAGCAAATGAAAAAGTCCTCAGTGTTGCTCTATTAACAACCTTATTTCTCAGCAACACGATTACTAACTTCATTATAATTACAGCAGAGCCACATCGTCTTCACACAGGCTCCTATAGGTGACTTATGCCAATGATTGATCACATTACTAATAACTGACTTTTTTCATACTTTCAAGGTCTTTTGACATGAGGACAAATAAATTGATATAAATTTAAAACACATATCTAGACCTTATTTCCTGTAGAATACTCAGCAAGGTTGTGAATTACACAAATGCTTCTTATGATCACAATAATGTAATAACGATATAATTACTTTCAGTTCCTTTTGAATGACTCCAACCTAAATGGAGAAATATTAATTATAGGCAGTATTTACTTCATTGGCATCCAATAGTTCCATTATTGGAGTGCAATATTTTAACCTTTATCAAACCAAATAATCAGCATGTTTAAAGAATTTGAGTATTATGTTTTAAATGTACTGGATTTTTATTCTTGTTATGTTGTATCTCACTGCTGTTGTTTGAAAACCTTGTATGTCCAAAACCGTTGTTTTTCAGGAAATGAAAAAGGTTAATTTGAAAACAGTTGATTGAGCTAGTTACCAAAGACAAAATCTAAGTCAAAGGCTAAAATTACCCCGGCATTGTTTAAAAATTTGTAAAGACAGTTGTAAAGGCTGAACAATGTCAAAATGAGGAGATACAAGGTTTCTTCCCACCAGCGAGGATATCATACATGTACAGTATGGTGCTAGTCTGTCCAATCAAGCTAATTAGCCAGTGAAAACAAGGCGGAGATCATCAACATATGTTATTTCTGGGTAGCAGAAAATGCTATTGCACTTGTGTCTTGTAGCCCAATGCATATAAATTGTTAATACATGGTGAATATCTTCTAATCAGTCATGTCTGTGGGAAGCTGGCTGTTCAGGCAACCCAGACTGAATAAATATTGAAACATCAGCGTGGACACTGTTAGGATGCTGTTCATGCAGCCCTTTATGTTAACATTTAGATAGTCAGTTCTTACTGTAGAGCATGGTTCACTGAATGTACCATTACAGTGAATTCATGTTAGTTAGCTCTCTGCATTTACTACCCCGTCCATATAAGATGGCCCATATGCTTTTGAACATGGTTCCAAATGTTCGGTGTGTATGCATGTTTTATTGCGTACACACACTTGCTTTATACCCCCTCCCTTTGTTGTGTTAATACAATTCAAATGCCTCACCAATTTCAGACTCCATAATCTACAGGATGTTTTTTCCATTACTCCAGGATTGTCTAGTGCTTCTAACTTGCCTTCATTTTGTATTACAAAATTAGAGCCTTCTGAAAATGACTGCAAGAAAAGGCCTGTGCTCTTTCCATTCTTTGTTCTGGCTCTCGCAAAAATCATAGATAATTGTAGTCACTCCATGAAGACTTTTTAGCTTTGACCTTTATTGCTCAGTAATACAGAAAATTATGGGGTAGCAGATTTCCAGCCTGAGCCTCTTCTCCTACTCACCCATATCTCCATATTTGGGGGATAGATTCTGTCTGTGGGGCTTTATTGAGGCTATTAAACATATTTCTACCACTAGTCCAAAAGTGGTATCAATAAAGTAGTTGAATTACCTTATTATTATACTACTGTTACCCTGAGTTGGATATAGTTTTAGCTTTAGAAATTGATGCACAATAGACAAAAGTAAGACAACCTTATGTATTTACTATATTTCAGTAATGAATTCCCCCACCAAAGATTTCCACCACATAATTCCCATACCAAATACAAAAGAACAACAATATGACTATTAGATCACTTCAGAGGACGTTTTTCAAAGATCAACCCAACAAAACTACACTAGAATGAAACCTTGCACTTTTTTCTGCCTTTCTTTACAAGACAGCATTTCCCAACACAAAACCGACTTTCTGTGGACACAGCAGGGATCTACAGTATAATAACATTTGTAGGAGTCCATGGATTTGCTGTATAGAGGACTTGTTTGGTAGATGTTGGCCGTTACAGAAGTGCATTGGGAAGCCAGCATGCTTCTAGATCTAATGGCTTCACTAGGGAAAACAATGGGGATGACTTCACTGTATCATCCAGGGTGGTGGTAAGCTGCAGGAGAGTGCAGTCAGCCCTCCATTATTCCCTCAAAGCAATGTGGAGTTTGCTCCTTCCCAATAATCTGGGCTGGGATCTCAAAGTCACGATAGGGAGCATTGTTGTTCCCCTGGTCTATCCACAGACCCAACATGTGGTTCGTTGCTCATTTCCGTAGCTGCCCATGGCTTCTTGTCGACTTTTTTCAACCAGCCAATGAATACATGTTCTAAGACTGCCAGAAGCCCTTTCTCACCAATAACAACAGAAATAATACTGGTCACTTTTTCAGACTGTTGTATACAAGAACAGCAAGAAGTACAATCAAGCTGGAAATTTCAGGACTCACTTCAAGACATTTAATAATTTGGTCCCTGGTGGAATGTACCAAATTACATTTACTCAGGTACTGTACTCAAATACAACTTTTAGGTACTTTACTGGAATATTTTCAATACATTTTACTTTTGCATTTGCAATTTTGCATTGTTACTTACTACAGTACCAGTATATAAAGTAGTTAAAAATAGATCCACTTCCACCAACCACAACAGTAAAATGCTACTTACATATTAAAGCATCAGTAATGATGATCTTATAATGAAATATAGAATACTGTAATACCCAAAGAGGCCATTGTACTGAATGTCTGCATATGAGTATGTTTGATACCTCAGTAAAATTTCTTCTAAGTAGGATTTAGAATTTGACTTTTACATGTAAGAAAATATTTTTACTTTTGTTATGTTGTTCTTCAATCACTGCTTATTGTCATTTATTTCAGAAAGTGCAGACTTGTTAAATACATAAATCATGTTCATTAAAGCATTTGCATGATAAGGAGGAATCACCCTTAGTTTATAAAGCTGTTGATTGTACTGTAGCTGTGAATGTGTGATCAAGAAAATCATTAACAAATTCCAATACTTCCACTCATATCTGAACTTTTAAATGATCCATGAATCACTTTTACTGGTGGAGGTAACACTACTAACTTACAAAAATTAAAAGTAAAACTACTTTTAAAAGTCAAAAAGTAGCAGCAGAGAAATGGTAGTCCTTACTTAATTATACTGTTACTGATGTACTATTTTGTAAGTAGCATTATATTTGTTGGAGTTGTAGTCAAAGCGGAGCTCATTTGAAGCACAGTATTTTACATACTGTTGGGTAAGATTATCATATGTAACATTTTAATTTAAGTAACTATAGATGTTTAATACATGTGGTGAAGTAAAAAAGTACAATGTGCAATTTTCCTCTGAACTGTAGGGAAGTAGGATTATAAAGTAGTATGAAATGGAAATAATCTTGAGGAAAGCTGCTCTCCACCTGTTACCATTTCCACATGTTTCAGAGATTTTCTCACCCTTGTGTCACCACCTGCTGCCTATGCCCGGGCTGTAATGTAGGCAATGACTTTTTCCATTAATTACCCTTTCATGTTATATAATGAGGAATTACAACACACTTATCAAACATTAGAGCTCTCAATAAAGGACTATTTAAAACACAGGGACTGAAAGCAGATTTTAAACGTTAATCATTTTATATGCACAACCTGGGGCCTGTCTGGACCTATCAGCTGAAGCTTAAAGGGGTGCAGGCTCGTTCTTGCCTGGACATCGGTTGTTATGGGTTTCTTTTTTTTAAGCAAGCAGCAGAAAATCCAATTATTAGCAACAACCCAATTACTTTCCCCTCAGACTCAGAGGCTCAAATCCAAGTTGGATTTGTGGATTAGCAAGGTTTACTGATAGACTCCTAAAAAGGGAAGCAACAATGTCGAATTCCCTGGCCGCCTGCGCTCTTCCGGGATTTGGAGTCAGAGGGTGACATGATCATTGGGAGGTGGGATAATGACAGGGTGAAGGAGGGAGGGAGGGAGGAAGGAAGGGAAGAGAAGAACGGTCTCTGGACAGTAGATCACAGTTAGTTGAGGTTGAAAGTGCAAGTAGGGCCTGTCAATGGAGACCTAGGCACTAATAAAGTCATATTGACTTCACAGGCATACTTAATGCTGTGAGTTACTTGACACTGAAAGCACAGCAGCATTTGTAAGTCAATTAGAGGGGGTGGATGAAGCGCATGGTTTGGCTGTCACTCTAATCTGAGAAGGATAAAACTGGACAGTGACCTTTGACCTCAGCCGTCCTCTGACTTCTAACATCTGCAGGGCACTTCTCTGGCATGGCAGGTTGTAATCGCTCTGAATCAGTGGTTGTATTGATCACTTCAGACACTGATTCATAATTAAATGGAATATTTAAACAAAGATGAAGACAGTGTCAAACAGTGAGTGGGACAGCGCTACACTCAAGGTTATGAAACTACCATTAAGTGGCTTTATAAAAAAATGCAAGTACTTCTACTTCTGTCAAAGTGGGTCAAAAAGTAGCAGGAAATGAATTACTCATTAAATGAAACACTTCAATCTCTCTAATAAGGAGATCCATGAATGATATGTGCCACCTGCTAAATTCGCAAATATCCCCTCTAAAAGCTTTGTAAGCTTCATCAAACTAATCCAAGTGGACAGCTACCAAATAGAATCTATTCTGAATTCTCCATTTGTGACTGTGCAGAGCAGGTGAAGTCTTTTGGCAAAAATTGACTGGAAGGTATGCCATTCTCTATTAATGTGCAAGGATTAAATTTAACACCCACCTTATATCATTCGGTGAGGAATCATATTGCGCTAAAGCCCACAGTAACCTCAGGTACCTCTTTCATTATTGCCTAATTAACCTGCTAATAGCCATGTCTTTACTGCTTCGTCTCTTTAATTATCCGACGGCGTACACCGAGTCACTACTGTGTCAGTCAGCTCCCTGTCCCATCACATCTGAGATCAATGTCTATTGGCTTTATTCTAAAAGACACTGTTTAATTAACAGCTATTTTCATCCTTGTAGAACATACTATTCATGATCAGGATATTACTCTCTACAACTCTTTCCTTAGACAAATATGTCTACAGGGTTGTGCAGGTTGCAGACAGCAGTCAGTGGAGATAGAGTGAGTCAGTTGTGTGTGTAACCACTAGATGTCCTTTGCAGTAAAGAGAACAAGCCTGACTGACCCTGGCCACTCCACTGGAGGAAAGCCAAAAAGGCAAGAGTCATACCACTTCATTACATGTTAGTCATTCAGATGAGACGTTGTCATTAATTGTAATAACAACTGAGTGTCAAGTCTCTGATTCACAGCCAACGCATCACGCTAACATTTTTGTCCACTCAGCATAGTTTCATTTCAGTGTGACAGCATTTTGCACAACTTTTCACCCTTCAGAACTCCAGAGCAAATATTTTAACTGTCTTATAAGGTACACTTTTTAAAGATTTCATCAGCTGTATTTAATAATTAAATTAAGGGTTAATGAATTGTTTACTTCTGCCTTATAGATATGTTCAAAGCCTTTAACCTTTTCAACACTAAATCTGTTTGTTTACAGGCTTTAGCTATGGCTGCCCTCGAGTAAAGAAATTCTTAGTCGACTAAAACACGTTATTGTCAACTTACGGATTAGTTGATTTTATCGACAGATCTGTAAAACTGAGTTTCTCCACAAAGAATCACACAAAACCACCACTTTAAATCTAGCGTTTAGCAGAGATGCGCTCATAGTCTTCATGAAAATAAATCATTAAGCTTTAAAAAAAGCATATAAATGACTAATCAACTAAAGAAATTTTGGTCGAATAAGACCAAAACAGCTGATGTCTGCATGTCTCAGCCAGGCATGTGAGTTGTACTTTGCATGTCATAGGGCATTTTTTCTGAATGATGAAAGATCTTTTTTTTAAGATTATTTTTTGGGCATTTTAGGCCTTTAATGGACAGAACAGCTGAAGATGTGAAAGGGGAGAGAGAGAGGTGACATGCAGCAAAGGGCCTCAGGCTGGATTCGAACCCGGGCCGGCTGCGTCGAGGAGTAAACCTCTATACATGGGCACCCGCTCTACCCACTGAGCTATCTGGGTGCCCATGAAATATCTTTTAACAGTTCATATTAGCACTACAACCATGGATGTACATAAGGGGGTAAGCCTGCCTACATGAAGCGTAGTTCCCTTGGCGCCATTTTGATACTACCTAGCACTCACCCTCCGTTAGCATTCCATTGACTGATCATTTTGACGTCACTTTGAGAATGAATAACTTTCCATCTGAAGTTGAGACTCTATTTGTCCATTGTTTGTTTCCAAAGAAACACAACAATGTATAAAAGGCTCCATCACCTTGTAGCTCATGTTATGGCTAGTAAAAACACATATTGTGGTTTTTACACTTCCGTTTTATATGGATCAAACAAACAAGCTGTAGTGTGGGTAATTATTGAGCTTTAGAGTTGTTGATCATAGATACCACCTTTGGGACATGCATCTTTGCCTCCGCCATTTTGGGATGGACATCTGCCAGTTTCATCATAAAGACTCATAAAGACAGACTTTTGTGGGAAAGATGAAAAAGGTGTTTTGCAACAGTTTTATGTTACAAACATGTAATTTAAAATCAAAAGAGGTAATGTTAATCTTTCTTTTAAGCTAACATAATTGGAATATATATATATATATATATATATAGATATACATATTTATATATACATATGTATATATATATATATATATATATATATATATATATATATATATATATATATATATATATATATATATATATATATATATATATATATATATAGAGAGAGAGAGAGAGAGAGAGAGAGAGAGTGAGAGATTGAGAGAGAGAGAGAGCCAAGCTAGCTGTTTCGTCCTGTTTCCAGTATATATGCTAATATGCTAAGCTATGCAAACCAGCTGCTGGTTGTAGTCTTCTATTGAACTTCTGGTGACAGATGTGAGATTGGTTACATACGTATATACGTATAGCTGTGATGTAGAAATGCAAAGATCATGTCACTTTATGCAACCGGGGAGGCAACAGTAGAAATGCTACTATCTGCTGTCATTTCCCTCTAGACGTACAACCAGTGGAGCATTTAAGTCGCTAGACGCACAGCCAAGACTCAGACAAGTGAATTTATGTGTTAAGTTGGTGTCCCCCTTCTTTCCCTCACTGTCTCAAAGGCCCAGCACAGATAGCAAGTTCCATTAGGAATTTCAAGTCGAATTAAGGTGCTTGGGGAGGACACATTAACACATGTGCCGCTTCTGTAGTTAAATGTCAGAATGGGAATGAGGCCTGTGACTTTATATTCCATTAGCCACTGCCTCGTGTTTCCCTGCTGTGTATCTAAATAAATAATCAAGACAGCCTCCAAAACATGAATCATCTTTTCACAATAATAGAAAATTAATGGCTCTGCTTGGGTAAGTAAATTACACCAAGAACATCCCACAGCCTAAATCACTGCTGAGAGATGATGACAAAGGATGCATTATAGGCCACAGGAAAAAGGAATCCACTCGTCCAGAAAATTCTGAAATCTGAATAAAATGTTGGGGCTTTCAAGCTCTTTACAATCACCTTGCATGAAAGTCTAATTCGGTTGGGCTTATTATTAATTTATAAGCCATTAGTAACATATTTCTCTAACAAAAAGCCCTTGACAAAGGAAAAAAAGAAAGTGTTTGGGAGAGGTATGTGCAATTAACATTTAAGCATGGGCAATTAAAAAGAAGTCTCAAAGAAATGGCTTTTAGTGGGGTCTTAAAAGATGCAAACGGCTGAACTATTTCATGGGGCATTAGCCAGATATATTTAAATACAGCTGAAGCGTATTCCTGCCATATAGTTAGTATAACACCTGTCATACTAAATCATGTACACAAGCAGCTACTATGGTGAATAAAGCCAGACTAAACCAGTTAGTACACTTAATATTTAGCCTACTGCTATACACTTGCTGTATGTGGCAGCATTGTCTGTAACAGTGAGCTTAAATAAAGTAAGAAAGCAATAAAAAAAATGTTAATGACTGATAGGTTGATAAAAATATTAATTGATGACAATTTAGACAAATTATCACTTTTTCAGTCTTGTTTTAGGCAAAAATAGTCTACACAGCCATGCTAGCAGCGTTGTGAGGCTGTCCTTCGAAAAGATGCTAACAATGGTCACAATGGCAATGCAAAAATGCTTACGTTTAGGAAGTATAACGTCTACTGTTGTCACCATCTTAGTTTACTGTGTTAGCATGCTGATATTTGCTAATTGGCACTGAAGTACAGCTAAGGCAACAATGTCAAAGTCATAGTGGCACTGGATAAAATGTCAGGGGATCACCAGTCATTGGGATTCATCCTCTGAGGACCACAAATGTCTGTACAAATTTCCATGTCAATACATCAAATAGTAACTGAGACATTTCATCCTGGACCAAAACGGTGGACCAACCGAAATTGCCATCTTTAAAAGTCATGCTGCTAGCATGGACAGTGCTGCTAGCATGTACCCTAGCATGGATGCTGCTAGCACGGACACACTGCTAGCTAAACATATTACATGTTTCATCACATTACAATAATTTCTAAATGTAATCTTGTTGGTAATTATTCCAAAAAAGTATGCAGACGATCACAAAAATCTTGTTGCAAAATGCAATACTTAGAAATAGTTTGGGTTCACCTCCTACTTTTCCTGTCCTTTTTTTATCCCCGTAACATTATCAATGTCAAGTGATAATGTGAGTTTTCAGCTGCTGTGCAAGGTAATCTCTATTGTATAAAACAACATGTATAAACAAATGGGAAAAAATATAGGTGAAATATATGTGGTAAACCCTCAACTGGAGCTAATTTCATAGTGGAGGTGTTAATGCCATCTCATTTTCCCACATAAACACCTTTCCCACTCCCTGCACATTAATTATTAGCACAGATGCAACCTACTGTTTACTTTTTAAACAGGATGAGTGAGCTGAAGCACATGAAAAGGCAAAGAACTGGTCTGTGAGCCAACACAGGTTACTGTGTAGAGCGGAGAGACCCGGGACAGAGAGCACCAGGAGAGTCATGAATAAGTCACACAGCCCCTGGACCTTCCTCTGAAGGTACCAAGGCTCTGACATGGAGCCGTTTCATCTGATAGCACTGAAATGTCCTAGAGACGGGGAATTCAGATACATGCAAGTGGATATACTGTATATGCATGCAGGCTGTCTTGTGTATGTAAGTGAGTACATCACAACCCTGTAGATCACAAAGTATGCATCTTCATTCATGCTCTAGAGACCCCAGCAACATCCACTCAGTTTTTCAAAGAGCTTCTTTTTTCAATAAGGCCAGCATGGTGTCAGGGTGCCAGGTGATTTTTCTTCCAGTTCAAATAATGACTGTAATTAAGCAATTAAGACCTGAGAGGCAGGGAGGCCAAGAGCTGGCTTTCCTTACACATCTACACAGACGGCAAATGAGCATTCACCAGGGAATACAAACATTATGGCTATGGCATATGCTTGCTCCCTTTGGTACTGATAGCAATAATGTCAAAGGGAAGAGGGAATAAACACTAGTGTAATGATTTGAAACAAATACACATGTCTAACCCGCTTTACATTAGACATATTCTGTGAGTTATAATAACCACCAAGATCAAATGTGATTTGATATTGAAAATACTGTGCTCTACATTTTTTAAACCAAGGCGTATTTACAGAATAATTTCTTGGTCATGGACTGTTTTCACTGAAGTACCAACCTGAGATACTGAGTTGTTTTTTTCTTGGCTGCTTGAATAGCCTTTCAAGGACCGCAGTGAGACACTGGGCAGCAGCAATGAGATATTTGGCATTTTCAGGTAGGAAAAAGTCCAAGCTGGCCTTACATTCAGAAATAACACAAGTTCTTAAACTATTGACTGCACTGAAGCAATAGACTTCAAAAGGTCCTTCTGACCTGTTTGCTGAGGAGCCTCAAACCAAGTTTTTTTTCTTCTTCTATCCCTCGCCAGTACTATGCGTTTCATTATTAATTTGTTTTTTCTCAAGTTTCTCTCTGACCCAAGACATTAAATAAAACATTGTATGGTTCATGAAAGATTATGAAAGAGCAGAACGTAAGCAGCAGGAGGTGTAAACTCAGCACAATTCATTCTGGTATATAATGTCAATGCCAGCAACCCCCCTCTCACCCTACCTCCATGCCCTGCAGGCATATTGGCGGAACTACCAATGGATGCTAAGCTTTTTCCGACAAAGCTCCGAAGATAAAGTATCTTCCTTTTATCCCTTCTGCAAATCAATTCTGGGCCTTACAGCAAAATCCCATAAAATAACTTCAAACACCACTACTTACTCCAAAAATTTGTATTATGGCTATATCTCTTTGAACCCTTACCAGTGAAGTTTTGGAGGAAAATGATTTAAGTGTTATCTGCTAAGACATCAGCATGTCAGCACTTCACCTCAGTTTTCTTCACATGCCAACCTGAACCTTGTATTTCTCTCCTTGTGTTTGGTATTTGATTGCTTCTAACCATCCAAGCCTGGTGATAAATACAAATGCTGCTTGTAAACTTAATGGCTGTAGTAAGTGCAAACAAGACGGTATGAAGCCCTGCTGTTGCTTCATGCTCACTCAGCTGCTGAAATATTCATCTCCCTTCACTCTTTTTCAACAATATGATGTAAACTGAGGCTGAAAAGACGAGCAACTGAAAACCAGTGTGTCAGTCAAGGTGAGATTACTGAAATAGATACAGCAACTACACGATTAGCTTCAAACAAAAGACACCAGAAGAATACTGTCACTGTTAATCACTGTATTTACATGGCAGTACATTAATGAAAATGTTTCTGAAAACAAACAGAAAAATTAGAATGCACTTGAACAGTATGTCTGCCGGGTTATCATATTTTTTCACCTAACCTGTTTTTACAATTAGCAAGCTAACTAGCTAGCTTTCCAGTTAATACAGATAGATTAGCTTGAATCAAAGAACTCTATAACAATAGCTTGGGTTACCAATAATTATATGCATATGAGTACATTAATTGCAATATTGGTTGGGGAAGAAATCCCAATGTATTCGTGTCCCAAGTATGTTATTAGCATAATTAGTCACCTTTTGTGATTGTTGTAGTTGGCTATGGCTACAAGCTACAAGCTATACAGCTTCCTATTGAGCCTAAACTAGACAGATAAGATTGCTGTTTTATTCATAGTTACAAAGCTACACTAATTAGAATATTACTGGGGGGAAAAATCATATTGTACATTACTTGTATCTCAAGTGACTTGCTAAGTTTAACTTACTGTGAAGGCTTTTTGCTATCAATGATAGTATTAGATAGATAGATAGATAGATAGATAGATAGATAGATAGATGTCAGTAGTGTAGAACATTTGTATTAGTATTATAGAACTTGTGTTATGCTAATTATATCAGCGGCCAGCTAGGCACATGTTTTAATAAAAAGTCCTGACAGCGATTGGGTGATTGCTCTTAACTACTGCATTTGAAAGCCAAATCAGACACTCCAAGAGGTCACTAATCAGTACATTAAAAAAAGAAAGTTTTTAACTCCCTCATGCTATATTTTAATATCCCCATGGCGTAGCCTGAAACTCTAAAAAACTGCTACACTGCTTATATGAGATAGAGTTGTTACATTTGGAGTAGGCAATAGTACAAATTTAATATTTCTGAACAAAGCGGCATTTGATAGGCACTTCCCCCTTCTGTACTAACAACAGCGAGTCACACATAGGCACATCCAACCTTTAACTCTTCAGTTGGCCTATCTGTGGGATGCTCACAGAGCTCCGAGATCAGAAGAGGCTGGAAAAGATGACCTGACACTCTTGTGCACGGTCACACAGCCTTTCTGCGCTCTGCTGACCTCTGTCAGTAACACAGCTCCAAAATTTCACGTTAAGGAAATAGAGGAGACATTGGATGCCCACAAAATCAATAGCTTTACTTTTCTGAGAGGATAAACACAAAGTCACATTCATAGAGAAATGTTCAAGGTAGTGGGCCTCAAATTTTCCTTCTGAGGAGAACATGAATTCATTTTACAGAAGCAGCAACACTTTACATTTTTGACGAGTCTGAAGAGACTTTTGACATGGGCCAGTCACCCACTAAATGGCCTATGAAAGTTATGAAGCCCACCCTGTGTCAAAATATGATATCCTAAAAAGAAAAAGAGAATCCTTTGTACAAACAAAAGGACGTAAACAGTACAAGAACCTTGTACAGGCAACTTTATGGAGGATGAAACATGACTTAAGTCTCAATGAATTAATAAATACAGAAATTAATAATTAATATATAAATAGATATATGCAATAATAAATGGATACATAAATAAATGTTAATATAAATGTACGACTTCGTAAATAAAACAATAAATAAATGCTGAAATAAATAAATAAATAAATAAATGTACAAAGAAAGAAATTTCAAAAAAATACATTAAAGAATAAATAAACAATGTAATGCTTTAAATGTGTTTCTACATTTTTGTCCACCTATATTTATTGGCTGCTGGAATGAGGTTGATTCGGGTCTACTACTTTGGCCTGTAACAAGTGAGAGATTGCAGAAAATGTTGCTAACTTAGCGATTTTGTTGCTAGATTTAGTGACTTTCCCCTTAGCAACTTTTTTTCACAAAAGCGACTAGCGAAAAATCTGGCGACTTTCTGTAGAAAAGACGAAACAGTCACCTCTCTCTTCTGTTCTGTGACTAAGGAGCCCCATTGCAGCACGTACTGCATGGGCAGGTAGAAGGGGAGGGGGGACAGGGTGCGGGGGCCAGTGTAGGTACGAGAGACAGCGGGAGGCGTTCATGGATGTATTAAGAGAAGGAAAAGACGCCACTGAGCTGGCCTGACCCTTGGCAAGCCAGCCTTCTTTGAGAATTCTGTGTCGTTTTTTCTCCCTCCCTTTGTAGAATGTCTTTTTCTACTTCATATGTAGGCTACCTAAGTAATAATTATAACGTAATATAAATTCCTGTAGGGAATTTGTGATTATTTGGCTGAATATCTCTAATTCTGTCTATCTACCTTAATGACACAACCTGTAAGCTTTGTGCAAATCATGGCTAAAGATGTCAAAAATTACCATATGACGTAATCTACATTTTTTTTAGCGACTTTAGGAGCTGGTGCTAGTTACTTTCATTGGAAAAAAAGTTGGCAACACTGATTGCAGATTGTACAGAGGAGCAGACAGGAACTAAAAGCAGCTCTTCTCTGCTCCCTGCTATTTTCACAGTAATATTTTCCATATTGATTATACGTTATTTCACCCTCAATTTGTCATCCACTATTAATCAGAATGTTTATGACTCAAACTGCTGCTGATAAAGTTCTAGTTGTTGCTATTAACGCTGCTATCGGTAGACCCAAGATGCTAGCTAGCATGTCTGTTTGCATTGGACATGAATGTTCCAGTAATGAGGTTGTGATTGATCATATTCGGTTTGGGAGAAACTCTATCCATAGATGTAAAACCTATAAGCAATATTGCACGAGAGGGTGTGATTTAACGTTATCACTACAGCCATACGGCTAGCACCAAGGTCGGTAGCGTTAGCTAAGCATTACTGAAGTGCCAATGTGACTCAACCATCAACCATCTTAAGCTAACGTTAGCTTTATAGAGATTGTAGGATTTCACAAACTGAAGAAATACTGCACATATGAACACAAAAAACTACTTTGCTGGCTCAATCGTGTTGTAACAAAGATATTTGCTGAAAATATTTTTTTATGTCAACAGATTTAGCTCCTATACGCCCTTTAAGTCTTGTCCCCCGTATATCCCGTTTCCCTACTATTAAAATGGTATGAAGCTTTAGTTCAGGTTTAGGTAGCTGGTAACAGAGCTCGACTGGAAAACCGAGTTACAAAACCACCGGCACAGTGTACGTAGCTTAGCGCTAGCTAATGCAAATTTTTCCATTTAGTGGCGACAGGCGTAATCCTGTAACGTTGCGCACTGTGTACATTTTGTTCTGTGGGAAGAGCAAAGCAGCTGCCTAAATGCGCAAAGAGGAGCAGCAGCTGACAGCACCTCCACTCTGTTCAATATTCCCCTCATTAAATAGCCATACTTTTTTTACTCACACAAACTCAGCCACTACAGCTAATCAGAATGATAATTTGTATGATTCTGCGATAAACAGTTGGCAGAACCCACGGACGGAGCTTAGTATGTTGTTTGAATCATGTGTGTAGTGAATGTTCCAACTATTAGGCTTACCCTGTAATGGTCATATTCTTGATATGATGTTCAAATGGCAGAGAAACGTGGTTTTCATGTCCCCGTAGAGACTCTTCTCTGAGTACATCCACCTCTCTCTCTTTCACACTGTCTGTTTCAACTAATGTCATCATTACCTCAAATTTAGCTAAAAATATCAATAAAAGGATTGATCCTTGATCGGATCTACTAGTTGCGGGCCTATTTAATGGCATTTTACACCCTGATCTGCCAGCAGACTGCTGGTTGTAGCTATTATGCTAACTACGGTAGATCTGGTTTTCATACATTTGTATCACACAGGGAGGAAGATTCGCTAGAGATCGGGGCTCATTTGCTGTTACCATAGACCGTTAAAATAAGTCGGTCTATGGCTGTTACCTGGCTTTCCTATTTCACCAATCATGTTTTGTTTAAATTTACATTTAATTAAAGTAAAATTTGGGGCCCGCAGGCCAAGTATTCCGTGGGCGTGTGCTCTCTTTGTTTTGTTTTGTTTTAAATTTATGATATTCTTAAACATCAACATTTACTTTTGGCTCGTGGCCTTCCATGCCATTACAGTTTGACCCTTCATATAAAAGAATTTGGGCACCTCTTGCTTAAACTGAGGTTAGGACCTCTTGCCTCCTTAGCACATGGATACAAAAATATTAAAAATTAATAAATAAATGATGGTGAACAAAAATGTAAATATATATTTAAATTATTTATTTTTTATTGTTTCTTTTATTTATTTATTTATTAATGGATTTATTTATTATTTTAGCATGTATTTATTATTTATAATTAATTTATTCATCAAAACATTTATTTATTTAAGGAATTCTTTTTTTTTTTAGACAGAAGTCATGGTCTTTCCACCATACAAACGTTTGATCTGATAGCAAGAATAAAATGTATTATCACATTGTATTTCATTCAGTATGCTCAAGGGCAACTGTCTTGTTTCCCACTTGAGCTTCATCATTTATGATTTTGATTGCCTACAAAAATCAGACCCATATAATAACTCATAATTGGGGATTAGTGTCTGTGGTGTTTCAAAGATGGCTTTTTGGATGTTAGGTGCAGCTATGCATCTGTTTTCTTCAGCGATGCTTCCTAACCATACCCCTTCAAATAAAGCAGTTAGTACATGTGATCCCAATATCACAGGTTATAGGCTTAGTATACACATGAGTTGTGAGCAGATCAACCAACAAGATTTATCATACTGTTCGATTTTTTGAAGCTTAAAGAAGTATCCACTATTACACAAGAAAAAAACAGCCAAATGTATAGAAAATCTGAATCAACGTCCATGTATTTTTGTGTAACAGAATTCCTTTCCTCGTGTCAACCTCGGCAGTGGTGGAAAAGTTAGATCTTTTAACGTTAAGAAAGATTTCCTCAAGGTAAAAGAATTCTCCACAACAAGTGGGATGGTGTAGCAGGCCAAAGTAAGCTAATTGTACTACTTTGAAAAGTATTAGTTAGTTTAATTTATGATTAGGGCATCATATTTAAAGTGATTATATGTTATGTCAGTAGCTGTCAAATAAATGGTGGAGTAAAAAGTGTGATATTTCTTTCTAAAAGGTGTAGAGGTATAAAGTAGCATAACAGAATGAAAACAAAGTACATATACCTTGAGTACTAGAGTAAATGTACTTAGTGATTTTCCACCGCTTCCACTCCGATTTATCTTGGGATCCCTATATGGATTTGCAACCCCCAGTTGGGAAACCACTAGCACACCAGTAGCATACAATTACTGTGTGCCACGTGCTGTATAAGCTGCCAACCCAAACCATAGCACCCAATGCTGTAAATATGAAGACAGACATCTTTACTGTATTGATTAAGAATGACAAAAGAGGCTATGTTACTCTATTTAGATAAGTGTAATTTGCAATCAACAGCGTTGTAAGCTGCACAAGTATTCATGAGAATGTGTTTGAATAATTCAAAGTGCTCTTTCCAACAGCTAAGGAAGGCCAAGTGACAGTCTGTGCCTTATCCTTTGTTCAAGGGTTCTAGAAGAGCGTGACATTGGCCACACTGGAGAAAAAGCATATTCAGGCCAACACGGATTCACACATCCAAGATGACAGTGCAAAAGAGCAGGAGGCGGCATCCACATCTTTTTAAGCTGAACAACATTAACAAAATTGGTTTGGCATTGTGTTGAGCAGAAAAGATCCATCAGAAAAAACTCCCGTTCGGTGGCACTGCTTTTAGTGACCAAAGAGCACAACCTCATTTTACAATTCTTTTTGGGAATTAAGTAAATTCTCCATTTTTAAAAGCCACAATGCTACAGGTTCAGCTGAAGGGGATTTGTACAGACAGGATCAATTTAGTTAACAAACTTACAAGCCAATTGACTAATAGAACAGCTGGATTAACAATGCAGTGGATGCACATTTACAGTGTGATGATGGGAAATAGTCTAAATTTAAACCTAAGAACAACACATTTCAAATATTTACTTTGACGGAGAGGCATTAAAGAAGCATAACTGTGAGCATGAAGTGTTAAGACAAACAGAACAAAGGCAAATGGAGCACTAAGAAGTGCCGCTCAAACTCCAGACCCAACACCTTTGGACAGCAAATCCCTGGATGCAGTCTGCTACAAACTAAATCATTTCAATAAACTCTGTCACGAAATCAAGCACTGCACCACCCAGGCATAAGCTACAACACAAAAAAAGTCACCCGCTGCTCTGAAATGCTTTGTCGCTAAAATGAAATGTGATGTAGAGCGATTTTCCATGCATTTGCCGTTCAATTATGGATAGTGATTGTAATTAGTTGGGAAGGCGCCCAAACACTGAACTTCTGTTCGGTCCCATTACAGTTTGGGAAGGATGAAAAATACATTAGGTGTGTATATACACACTTTTTAGAGGACCTCTCGCTTATGGTTATAACACTTAGCCATGCAATCCAACAGAGCGACTTAAAGAGTTTTTTTCCCCTTTGCAGTTTACCAGAGTTATCCATGGCTGATTCAGAAACATTTAGAAATTTGTGTAAATATTCAATGATTGTAGCTGGAGGACATTTATGATGCTGACAACCCATGGAGGGCTGGTTCTCTAAATCCAGTTTGGGCATTTGTATGTGCAGATGCTGAATTCAGTGACAGATATGCTGTAATGAGGGTGATCCATAATAGAGAATGATCTTTAGCTGACTGGTTTGGGGCCAGCTCTTCAGTGTCTGCTTCTCAACAACAGGGCTCCAGGGTAGAAGAATCTCTCTGTGTGTAACATGCCTGTAAGTGCTGTTTGTTGTCAAAAAAGCTCTACTACTTGATGTCCTAGATTAAAAATGCAGCATCTCCGGCTTCTTTTCTATTTCTCCCTGTTTCATTCACGGTAAATGAGCTTGGTCAGGTTAAATAAGAGATGCAGATTGACTGCAGGAATCTGGGGGTAGATATGTGCTTAGCTCAGTGCAATCTGTGGCCTCTGCCAGATATTTCTACTGTCATTTTGACGTGTGCTACAAGGAAAGCTGTTTCAGGGCATATGTAATGTGTCTTATTTTTTTGTATCAGTGAATACAATGCCACAGATTGTTTTGATGGAGTTGGTTTTAGGTGTCCAGCTTCCAAATGATCTTCAGCATATATTCCAGAGAAATATCTGACAATAAAAAAAGTGTAGCTCCAACATAATATTGCTGTAGAAGTTTAGCTTGCTGGTACCTTTGCTGAAGCAGTCCCTGCAGAGTCTCCTCAATGGATGTATAAAAAACTTACATACAGCATTCGAGGCAGAGCCCCATCTATTCCTATGAGAGTTGGTCAGTGGTGCATGAAGCCAAAAAAGTGAAACTTTCTTGTACAAAATGTTTTGGATGATTGCCGCTGCTTCTGCACTATGGGGCCCACAGATAAGGCGCACTAAGAGACCTCCGCCTGCCGAGCCTTCCGGTTCAGCCCTCCGCTAACTTCACTGGAGATTCAATTATGTAATCGTGCGAATCTTATATAGACTTTCAAAATGATGTCAGACCAAATGGATCAAATTCACATCTGACATTTTGCGGGAGGTTGTGATGTTCAAAAACTGTATCCACTGATTTACAGACCTCTCTTTTGCTACGTAAGTGGCGAAAAAGTCTTGTTGGGCCCCAAGGCATTAGGTGAAGGACACAGAAGTTGTAATTCCACTGTTTGGCAGCTATGTGTTTGGCAGCAAATGAAAGCCTAGTAGCCTGGTCTACCTGGACTGGTCTCCCTGGCATTGTTTTCAGACCTGAGATCTGGGGAGAATTGATTTGCAGTTTCCAAGCCTGCTTAGTGAGGCTAAAGATATGTGAATTAATTGTTGAACACCTGAACATGTTAGACTGTAAGCATGCTGATGTTGTCAATAAGTACAGGAAAGGCTCACACACATACAGTATGAAACACAAACACTTCTAAAAGAGATATTTTGAAATTAAATTGAGACTTTGTTGCTGAACAAATCCCACTGTGGCCCTAAGCGACAATTACGAGATAAAGCTAAATATTAAAACACAGTGTAACAGTAGCACAAGTACAGAAGTGTCCGAAAAACGGGTGATCTGAATCAGCAATAAACAGCAGTATCTAAGTTAACAACCATTAGCTAAAGTTAGCCACCACAAGCTACTGGTCCTATACCAGACTTGTTGCAATGAATCCACTTTGATTTGAAATTTGTAAATGTATTATTTATTCTTTCAAAACTCTACTGAAAAGTGTCTATCAATAACATTGATGTATTCATGTTATCTTGATGGGTGGAGTTTGCATTACTAAACTGTTTCCCAATTTTTGCTTCATTTGTGTGATTATTTATACTTGTTTTTATGATTATTTGTAATATCGTGCATTTTCACAAACGTCTGAGTGTGTGTTTTGTCAATGTGGTTGCAGGGATTTCTGGAATGTACACCTCAATATTAGTACATAATGGTTTAGTGAGACAGTGTAGGCAAAATGGATAAGCGGTATTGGCGTCTCTGGTAGTTTGTATTACATTTCTGAAATGATCTTTACAGTAATTTACAGAAAACAAAAGCATGACTATGGCTAATCAGACGTGACAGATGTCATTGTTATTTGATTACCGTGGTGTTGATTGGGATGATGATGGGATGTGTTAGCAACAAGCCTGCTATGGTTTTGATTGATGTAGGAGTTTTAGCCACAGTGTAACTTGGTCCACTAGTTGCCTTTCCCTCGCTGCTACCATCCTCTTGAAAGAGCAGCAGTAAACTGTGTTATCCCATCTGGGCCTTCTGTGCCATGTACGCGGTGAGCAGAGACTTTGCGGGGAGGCTCTGTAAACACAGAGTTACAGGGAGCACGCATGTCTACATTCTGAAACATCAGTCTCACACTGAGGCTGTCAAAAAAACAAGGCACAGACTCGCAGCACAGCACACACAATGGGAACAGACCTGTGGCATCACTTTCAAATGCATTCAGAGCTCAGCAAACCAAACAGTAAAATGAAAAGGCTGAGTGTGTTTTAGCAGAACGTGTCACATCTCAAAAGATAAAAATTGTTAAAGGATGAAAAAAAAACATGACCTGTGTTTAAGGCGGGTGAACAGGAACATCTCTTTGTCTTAAATCTCAAAACATACTGAACAAAAAAGCAGCTGATCTAAAGGTTATGTTGAGGAAATGTAATAACTGTGTGATATTTAAATAAAAATATCCACTTTGCTCACACTGACATGAGAGAAATATACAAGTGTGCGCTTCCTCACTCTGCTGAGAACTATAATCGTTCATAAACCTGAGATTTTACCAAAACTATCAGTTTTCCTGTCATTGTTCATCAACACCGCCCACTCAGAAGCCAAAAACAGCAGACAGCAAGAGAGTGAAAACGGAGCCATTTATGGGATGTCTTATAACACTGAGTACATATTCTGACATCAGTCTGAATGTTTTGAGCTTTTAGATGCTATGAAAGCACTGGATAATGATTGTCGGAGACTCTACCACTTGCTGTTGTTCTCACAGAGACACAGGGCTCTTAGCGTCACCCGTCACTCTCTGCCTTTAATTGAAACCATTTCCTCGGCGCCTCATCACAGTCTCCAATGAGCTGCGCAGAGGTGCTCTAAGACAGCCCGATGCTAAACGGATCAGACCTCAGGGGTGATCCGCAGTCAGAAAAGACAGTGTTGATGCAACTCCTTTAATGTGGCTGTTTTCCTGGCTGTGTGACTGGCTTTGGTCCAGACTTCCTGTGACTGGGACAGTCAGGGAGCCAATGTGGTGCTGCCATTGTGATGTCCTCATTTAAAAAGTTCTCGCTCTGAGTTGTGTGCTGTACAATCCCTCGCCACTTAGGGAGAAAACAGCCACTTGAGAGCAGTTTGATATGTAGAAATATGAAGGCGTCATATTTATCCCCTATCCCCTTCATGGAGAATGCTTGGATGAAAGCAGCAGTAGGGAGCGGGCTGAAGGCTGGGGATTAACAATGACATAACATGAAGGGTCTGTCAGCACAGTGACACCTCGTTTCGCCTGCCATTGTCTGATTACCCCAACAGCAGCCCACCAATGACAGGGATGATCACAGGAAGGCGGGAAGAACACAACTGTCAGGCTTAGGCTGCAAAGCCAATTCCCACCATTTCTGCTTCTTCAAACCAGATTTTAGACAAGAAGAAACAAGAAAGCAGTGGAGAGTGAGCGAGAAAGGGTGGTGGAGGAGGAGAAAGAGAAAGAGTGAGGTAAAAGGACACACGGACAGCTTACAGGGGATACAAACCAAAAGATTATGGTAATCTTCCCTTCTTTGTCCCCCGCGAAATGTTTTCGTACTACGCCTTTTATCTATGTAAGAAGGGATGTGAACCTCTTCAGTTAGTGACAGTGGGCACTTTCTGTGTGGTTTCTGGGTAATTAGCACCAGTAGCGGGCTCTTTCTTTTTCTCTGCTCAAGCTTATGGTCTTCTTAAGGACGGCAACAGGGGATTTTCCCCCTGCAACCCTCTGTCTGCTCTTAAGGAGCGATTCCCAGCCCAGGCCGAGCCACAACAACCATCTGTTAGCTCTAGAAAGATCAAAAACCTTCAGAGACTCTCAGCATCGCTGACAATCAAATGGACAGCTTAAGTTCAGACAGGTGACTGCATTAATTATTCTATTCAGTGTTGCAACAGAGATGATTTCCATAGAGTGGTCAATGGACTGCTCATATGGTCTGCTCAGCTTTTTGTTTTGTTACAGTGTTCATACTTTTTTTAATTCAAGTATGATTCATTTATTCTAAGAAATCACTAAATTCTCTATTTGAATCAGTATAAACTTTCACATGTTTCAATATCCTGTTAAACACAAGCTAAGTGAATCAATTAGTAGCACAAAGACTTTCTAATATGCTTTTAGATGTCTCAAGCTCTGACTTTTCAATTTCCCCTTGGTGGTCATTTTGCAGGGGTGGGGGGGTGGGGTGTCCTAATCTTTTTTCCCATGCGGAGTGACAGAAGCCAAAGGATAAATTGGCCGCTGGCACCACATACACGCCTTTTCAATTTGGGATAGTGCCAATATGAGATCTAAAAGAACACCCAAAGCTTACGTTCATCATATCAACTGGGGCTTTTCAACGGGGGGGTCAAAGGTGGCCCTCGGATAAAGTGCCATACAAGAGATCAGTGGGGGCCGGGCCTTCTACACCTAATAAAAGCACTCACAGCATTAATAGTGATACATTTCTTGATCAGAAGTGTTGGCACTTCTGTGTGAATTTGTCTTCTTTTTCTTTATCCTTTTGAAGCTTTCTTTCTCGTGTTTTCTTTAACAACACCTCTTCCCTCCACTCCAATGGATGAAACCTCTTTTTGTTGTGGTTCAAGCTGCATCTTATTGTCTCTGTCACGGGTGCTTTGTCTTTACCAAGGCCTGCTGCACCCACAGAAAAGCAGGGGGTGGGGGGGCTTCATCAAAGCTCAGGCAAGATGGACTCAACAACAGTGGATTAGGGTCTTCTGCATGATAAAGTCCCTACCTAGGGGTGGAATTAACTTAATATGTGAAAGAATGTTATTGAGAGGGAATAAAGTGCCAAAAAGCTCTGTCATTCTCTTCGTAATGTCCTAATCCAACGCCTGACACAGAGACCTTGGGCTCGAGTTTGTTAATCACAGAGATGCCCATCTGTATCCCCTGTCCTTTAAGCTATTTAAACTTCGCCTAAACTCAATTATTGTCCCTGGGAGACCAAAATGGCAAATTCAATTACGTGAAAGGGTATTCGACCAGGGGGAAAAAGGAATCCCAGCCTTAAAGCGAGATGTCAACGCAGCCAATTTAAGTACAGCTAAACAGATTAGAGGCAGAATCTATAGACCTCAAAAAACAACGTGACAATGAGTTAAAGAGAGAAGAAATCTCACTTTCAAAGCATCCTCTAAACTGTTAAGCAACCTAATCATGGAGGATCTGACAGACTGTGCTCCAGCATATATTTCTCTATTTACAGCTCACTCTTGGATCATTGAAGACCTTAGATATCCTAGGGATAAACTGACTGTGGAAAGCATTTATTCTCACACCAGTATGAATTATCTAATAGCTGAGATTTAGACTTTAAAACATCCATGGTTGAAATAAAATTCCCTTAATTCCAGTTATTATTTATTTTAAACGTTTTTATATAAAAACATACAAAACATCATGAAAGGATTCTAGAAACAGGTGACATGACTAAACTTGTAAAATATTGTTTATTTTAAAGTGTATTAAACGTAATGATGTAAAGAACCTTATCTATCTAGAAGTAAAAAATGAGTCAGAATTTACTTGTGCTATTATATTTTGACTACTTTTAAGATACCCAAAACATACTGTATGTCCTTAATGGTCTAGTGTGTAACATGTTTAGTTGCCTGTTCACAAACTTGTCCTTTTTCATGAATATTTACCACGACCATCAATTCCAAGTATTATTGGCTTGAAATTTCACACTGGGGGAAGTGGCGTAGATGCTCCATGTTCATGCGCCATTTCGAAATAAGTTAGCTGGTAAGGGACGGGCCAATAACTGTATAAATAACGACAAAACGGCGAGAAAAAAATCCTTTTGTTCGGAATTCACTTTTAATTGAAAGCAGAAAAGAAACGTAAAAATAGGTATTAAAATTATCGATGAACTGGGTAAAGTTAGCCACTGCCGTTGGTATACTTTACCAAGAAGCAGAAGAGCCTGCGAGAGGATGAGGAGGATAGAGGAGGACGGGATATATATATATATATATATATATATATATTTTAAATATCAATCAATATCAACAATTGTGGACCTGGCTTTCCTCTTCCATCGTTGTTGCTGCAACAAAATGTGAGGCCAGAGGAGTCTGTGCGCTGACTGAGATTCCCGGCTGGCGAGTTTGCTATGCACGCCGGGGATTGAGGAGCTTTCCAACTCCGAAGGCTTTCTTAATTCCACATCAATTTTTGTTGAACTGCCTATATTTTCAATCAACACATCTGATTTCTTGCTTTAAAACATCTTAAAAATGAATTTATTGATTTAATAATAGACGTAAATTGTGAAAATCTGTGTAACGGAAACTATACACGCTTTCCATCCGAATTGAAGGCTGGGATACCGGCCCGGCCAAGTCCACACAAGTTACCATCCGATGTATCCTCGGTAAAATGGGCATGTCGAGATCACATCCGGGGATTTTAACTGTTCTTGGCGAAATGTTAACTTGTGTATTGGGTCAGTACTTTGGCCACCGAACATGACAATTTTACTCTATCAGATCATTATTGTTGGTTAGTTCAATTGACAATAACGCATAATTTCTTACAAACTATTAAATAGCGCTGCATGTTTTTTGCTGTATTTACTGAATTGACGGCCGACATATGAGAACGCGGCTGGCCAGGGTGGATGGGAGTGCGTTTACATACACTACTTTCAAGCAAGGAAGAGGAGTTTGCTTCCCGGGAAAAACTAAAGTCTTTAACCCAGGAAATTCATATCCTTAGAAGTACTTTAATCCCAAACCATGATCTTTTTCCTAATCCTAACTAGTTGTTTTGGTGCCTAATCTTAACTTTTGTCGCAGCAAAACGCTCATATTTTGTGGACTAAATTTAACCATAACGTTAATGAAGCTCGCGATGCTCTGTACCCGGCTCAAAGTCACTCATTTATGGGTAATTGAACCGCCAACTCTTGCTGAGGTGGTGTGTAGTCGGTGTCACTAAACTCTGTTGTGGCTTAAACAATTAGCAACTGCCGCTCGGCGTCATAGAGCTGGTAGCCAGCTGGCATAACCAGACCACTGGGTGTTACGTGACCAGCTGGTGTTCTCCTTATATCATCATTTTTGGTATGCATACGGACCCAATCGTTACAATGGTTGACTACGGGTGTGTAAAAAGGGAGTATTGGCATAGCTCGATTCCCAACCGTCTAAGGAGCACAACACCCACAAACTATTTGGATGCAATCCACATTCAGCAAAGCAAATGAGCAACAAAATCCATATGAACAGTTCTGTTCCATATGTAGCCTAAATGTCTCTTCATTTCAGGCGCATGTTTAAGTAAAAGCGCAGTGGTCAGGCAAATGGACTAATTTTGTGGCACACAAACAATCATGCCACATTTGCTTAAAAGGAACGGGAGCATCGCGCCTTTAAAGTTAAACCAATACTTAAATGGAAGCATTTGTGCGGCGAGCTCGAGAAGTGCTGGCCTTTGTCAAGCCATCCGTCCAAAATAGCCAAATGCACACGAGTCTAAAAGAAGCCGTCGCTCTCTCCAACATGCACGGTTTGCATATTCTGTCATGCAAGGAGTAAATAACACAGGACTGTACAGAACTCTGGAGAGGCTCCACTTCTCCCCAAGAGCTTTGAATAGTGTGACACCGCTCAACAAACTGTAAACAGGCAGATTAACAAGGTTTGCCACACCATGATTCACACGTTTGCAGAGAAGAGAAGAAATGTGACTCGTCCATGCAACGCTGATGTGAATTGATCAGGGCCTACATAAAGACAGGGACGATAAAATTAGATGACCGTTACATTTTTTTTTGTTATATACACGTGACAAACAACACTCACATTCTCACCTTCACTCAACATCATATACTGTAGATGTGATTAAAGTCTCAAAATAAACAAAAAACACATTTCCTGTTTTGTTTCAGTGGAATATTCCCAGCAAAACCGGTTGGAGCTAGCCGTCACACCGGTGCGCACATCTAGTGGAGAGGATGCTTCTACTGACATGCTGTATGGAGACATTAACCTGGCCAAGCATCGTGCCAATGGTGAAAGCTCCGGAATAAAAAGGAGGACATGATTGTCACAGCGTGTTTGCTCTCTTTGCTTCTCTTGTCTGAGCCATAAGGCCCTTGCAGAGCGGAGAGGAAAGCCCACAAAGAGGGGCTCTCTAATGAAACAAGGGGCAACCAAACACGCTTTACCATCAGTAAAGAGAACAAGTGCTAATTCTGAACTATTAACTTTAAAATCTTCAGTTTTTTATTACAGAAACAGACTTCATTTTGTGCTCCACAGATGATAGAACTGAACTTATTGATCTAAAAGCAGCGCTGTTAATCTTGTGTTTAATACTACACATCTGTGCTTATTTTAAGACGAAGAAAACAATAGAGAAGTACTAACACAGATGTGTGAAAGCTGGCTGCTCTTCCCTCTGGATAAAGCTTTGAGCAAAAACCCCACAGGCTATGAGAGATGTGTCTCCTTAAGAGCAGAACAAGTTTATAACTATGAATAAAACGGTTACGTCGTGTGGCCTAAAGGGAACGTTACAGTTTCAATTTCAAATCTAATGTTTCTTTATTATTACCACTTCTAATGCTTTAAAACATCAACATTTATTAAAAAAAATATAATTACAAGAGTAGCCGGCTTTGTTTGAACAAGATTAACATTACCTCATTTAAGCGAGAACGTCATAGGTGGCTCTGATAATGAAGCTGATGTTACTTGCCTCCATATCCCAAAGCGAGGCCGGCATGTTTGTCTAATACACACATCCCATCTCCAGCTGTATTGTATTTGTCTCATGATGATGGTAACACAATTGAAAAATTGTGCTCCAATTTGTCTGATGTGTGGTCATCTCCACATGGACATGTCAATGCCTCCCACTGGGGAGAAACCTGGCCCTTGGCGTTCAATTTGGAGCATTTTCCAAAGTATGGATCTCATTCTTGCCCTTCAGTCTCGAGGACGGCAAACATCAGATGCAGATACACTCTCTCATACACAAGACCAATGTCAAAGATCATGCAAAACTACAGCGCAGGATTGTTCTATTTACACCAAATTCTATAACGTATGTGTCTTCTCGTGAGGACTGTTATTAAAGAGATGAAAAAGGGTTTGAGGGCTGGATGGGGTAGACTGTGGAGCTAACAGAATGAAAGAAATGACCTTAGGATAGTCAAGACAGAAAAGAAAGCACACATCTCTAACTGACCACTCATGCTCCATCAGAATCATATTTTTTCCACTTCATGCTTGGTTTGCCAATGAACCTTTTCCCCCTCTGTAAACAAAACACATATTTGCACAGAAAATTACATATACAAGGAGATGTGCGCTTTACACTCAATGCTTTGGACACCGCGGCTTCTCCAAATGGAGCAAAACAAGGGCCTTTATATCTAGTTATGGACACAGTGCACTTCAGCATGGCTAAGTGGTTTTAGAGGGGGTAGGGACGGAGGTGGAGTCAAGATCCGTCTTGACATTTCTTGCACCACAATTCTGTAGGATAGAGAATTCAAAGACAGATGTGAATACTTACAGAGACAAGCTTTAAAGAGCATTAAACAAATACACTTTGGAATCCAAACCAAAGGGTGTCACAAATGCATATCCTGAAAAAACTACAGTGGGACACTGTAGAAATTTTGATGTTTATAGGTTATAATGTGGCCTCCTTGCTGAACAGTCTGGGATGTTGCTGGAACACATGGCACAACAACTGCAATGGAATCACATCTGACATGTATATATTCCAACTTCATTTTATAAATAGCTTAATAAATGCTATGCTCTCCCGCACCACAATAGTATTACTGTGGAAATAAATGAAAGGAGACGGTTGCCCTCTGTCTCCTCAGCACACAAAGAAAGGAGAGTTGATGGTAGTTAGGTATACTTGCAACTAATTTGGGAGTTTAGAGATGAAAGAAACCGTCTCACCCAGATGGGACAAAGTATGCTAATTTTACTTAAACCCCTTAAAAAAACTTAGTAAAGAAACAAAGTTCTTTGTATGTACTCTCTAAAAGGAGAAACACTCATTTTTCAACATTTCCTCTCAGCTGAAGACAGCCGTGAAAGAGCAAGTGATGGGAAAAGGTCAATTAACTTATTAAAGCATACTCAGGTAAAGGTGATGTCATGCTGTTGACATGCAATAGTTCTTCCCTAGCTCTGGTTTGACAGTGTACATTCAGTAACATTTGCAATTGACACCAAAGGTAAAGCTGAAACCTGCAGTCTAGCAAATAGATAGGTTTAACTAGCTAGTGTCCCGGTTTACAGACAGACAGACAGACAGACAGACAGACAGACAGACAGACAGACAGACAGACAGACAGACAGATAGATAGATAGATAGATAGATAGATAGATAGATAGATAGATAGATAGATAGATAGATAGACTGTTTGAAAAGTCTCTAGAAATATACTGTGTTAATATGAAAGAAAATTCTGTTATGATTTTCCACGGGTGTTTTGAAGTGTCAGAAATATCAATTTAAAGGTACGGAGGATATACTGTCAATCTAGAGAATTTTCAGATATATCTGTAAACTGAAAACGGAAAAGGTACTGGTGTTTTTCTGCAAGGACATTTCCTGTTTTTTACGGATTTTTTTCTTACAGTGTAGATAGACAGATAGATAGATTGTGCGTAATAAAATGTGCCATATAGTATACGTCGACCCAACTATAGCTTTATTTCACTGATTAGCAGTCTGTGTACCAGTAGGACAACCACTGAAATCCACAGTTCATACCTCAACAGCTTCTAACACACGGGGAATAAATTGTGGCAAGGTGAAGAAAAGAAAAAAAAACACACAATTGGAAAAAATACCTGCTGGCGTGGGCTGCAGAGAGGTCAGCTCATTGATACTGCTGGCCTGTCAACTGTGTTCTTTTTGAAAAAAAGTCCAGTCCCAGGGGTCATTGCAGGGTAGCCACTGCCCGCCAACATTTGTGTTACTTTTTATGCCAGCCGCCAAAACAAGAACTTGAGACAATTTCTAGCTTTCCCTTTGCCACTTAAATCATTGCTTTTCACTATTGTTATTGCAGTTCTTGAACTGATGATTAGTTTATTATATTATAGTCTACATTAGGGTCTACCCAGCCTTTAAACCAGCGTGCAATCCCTAAATATCAGAAGATGTTACAGTACCATCAGTAGAAGCACAGATAATAAGTTTACAGCTGCAGGAAACCCCTAAACCTTATATTTCATTTCTGCTTCCTGTTGTGGAAGTTCTCGGCCTATTACATGTACAAATCAAATGCATCTTCATCTGATGTAAACACAATTCTAAAACAGATTAGCAGGCCTTACATCAGCATTAGAGGTGTTCGTGTTTCATGTAGTCTGGCTCAACGGGAGTACATTTCCACAATAATTGTGTGACATTCAGCAGCGGTTTCCATCACTTTCTCCTCTCTGTGTGTCGCCATTCTAAAACTCCTTACTCTTCTGGAAACAACAACGAACTCAGAGCTAGCAAGCTACAAGCTGAAAACAAAAGAATTTTGAAGAAAATTTGGATTGTGCGAAAAGACAGGCCTGCTTGGTTCTTTCTGGGAAATATTTTAAAGATTTACAAAGAATGTGTTTACCGCATATAATATCTAACCAAGATGTTTTGGGAATGATTGATGGGGATTTGTTATGGACAAAATATACACACAACCCTACACTGAGGGTTTGCGGGGTGCAGATGTCACTCTAAAGCAAGATCCTTCCCGACACGATTTTATGATAGCAGTTACAAAAATATGTTCCTCCAGTGTTATGATGAAAAAACAGCGTTTTAAGGAAGATGTCATCTTAACATAGATGCTGCTGTTCTGTAGTGATCTCACTGTAGGGTTTAACACTAACGCAGGCAGCCAGGCTTGCTCCATCATCACGTCTTCCTCTAATGAACAGTGAAACGCTCTATTGACCAGGAGGAGGGAGGGCGCTGGGTTTGAGATCGCAGCAGATCTGTCTACAACGCTAATGATCATTGCGGTTAAATTCAACTAATTAGCCACATGCACGCCTGCTAAATTTGCTGCTGGTTTCAGATACGCGACAAAAAACAATGAGCTGGTGGTTTCAAACGCGGAGACATCTTGAAGTGCAAACAAAGATTTACCCCAAAGGCTCGTGCGGCCGTGTTCATGGCACCCAATATAAGTTAAAGACATTCTCATGCTTATCTGAGAGAGCAGCCAGTGTAATTTAAATTCTGTTGACATTTACTGTCAAGGAGTATTAATTCACAGGCATCCTCTGCTGCATGGGCTTACTCAGCACCAGCAGGCTGCAGGCTCTGGAGAAAGACATGCTCCCTTTACTGTACTCTTAGCAGATTTTCTCTCAGACTGTTGCTGTGATCGGAGGCACACAACCCCCAACCCATAGGTCACAACCGCAAAACGCAGGGATATAGCCTGGTGGATGTCATATATACAGGTTGTGTCCTCTAAGCACAGAGACACCTTCAGAATGCATTTTAGGGGATGTGCCTTTATCATCATCCAATGTCACAACAGAAAACATCCCAGATTTCTTCAGTGCTGTGAAAATACCAACCCAGTTTGCTTAGTGTAAGATCTATTTCTGACTGTTATCTGGCTAAGCATCACAGCAATTTCCAGAGGGTAAACGTAGCACAAAAACCCATCTATTATGCCCTTATAGCTCATATCTGCGCGTTGACTCCTCCTGAAATTCATGTAGGGCATCACATTTTTTAAAGAGAGAAGGAGAGAAAATGTCAATGAGATTTAACCTAATTAGATTCATTAAAACTCACAAAAAGGAGATCAGTACATCTTTCTCCTGTTCACTCTCATAATTTTTTATTTAGCCTACTTTTTCTTTTGATTCATGTTTATGTGTGGCTATGATACATGCCCGTACAAAATGTGCATGTGCATTTGTGTTCATATGCTCTTCAAACTGCAACTTACCATGTGCATATGTACGTGTACTCTAACTGTCGAAATAAAGTCTCTTGGACAAGGCTTGTGCTTGGTTTAGCTTCTAGCAATGACACAGTCTTGAGTGAATAATGCAGCCCCAATCAGCAGATGATCTGGGGCTAAAAACTGGAGGGAATATCAGGAGCCTTAAATGTAACAGAGAACAATTACTTGAGCATGGCTAATACATAATTTACTATATTTATGGAAATGTCTAGTATGTGTGGAATACAATCCAGTTTAAAAAAAATCAAAGAGCATAGAGGATATTTTAACATGTGCTCAAATAAAGCACACAGTGCAGCAGAGAGGTTTCTGTATTTTAGCCAATATGCATTTTTATATTTACATTTTCAGGAAATAGGGAACTATTACAAGTGAAAGCTGATAAAAGCTCTTTTTTAACTAGCAAAGGAAATTGTGCTTCTTCTGTTTTCCTAAATTTATGTCGGTGAATTGTGACCTAAATGAAGGATTAAACTGTGTATAGCAGAGCCTTTAACTGCCTGTGCTGGAGCTGTGACAGGTCCTTGGGAGATACACAGAGACTGCTTGCAACACATGTCATATATCATAGCTTCAATCTGTACCCCAACCACTACCTGCAAGCTACAAATGTGCACTTCTCCTGTCATTTCTGTACAGACAGAAGAGGAGAAAAAAAGGGGGGGAAGCTAAAAACCAAATAGCTTTGCATTGTTTGTTTTTGTCTAGCCTACATTGTTTGAATGTGGAAGAAAAAGGAAATGCTGTGATTTGAAAACATAACCATGCATTTACGATGTTGTATATTTATTTTTTACCAGAATGATGGCAGTGAACTAAATTTCCATCATGAACACTGAATATGATCACTTAGATGTATTTTATGCAAACATAGTTGTGAGGAATAATGCTGCACTTCTGAGTTGAAGGGCTTATTGGAAATTTACAAAGGTTCTGGCCCTGACATGTGTGCTGAAAAGAAACACAGTCACAGGAATAACTTAACAATTTTTAATTTAAAGATCAATTATCCAGTTCATTAGCACTTACTATTAGTATTACAGTTATACTGCTGACAGATGGACTGAGTTTGAACAATAATATCTTCAGATCTTTGTAACTTATCTTTGTAACATTACACCTGATTACTATTTACATTTTGTTATTTCATCTAAGTGTTGCAAATCATAAAAACAATCTCAGGTATTAATCTCAGGTATTAAAGGCCAATTTGAAAGAAAATGTTTAAAAGCTCATTACATAAATATTTAGTCTACATTTTATCTCTTTAATGCTTCTGTGCAGAACACCAGCACTTCGTGAGAAACCAGGCGTATTAATCACTTTCTCTTGCTTTAGGGAAACAGCATAACTTGCTGATGTAATTTCTTCAACTATTGTGTTAACCTATTGTAATGACAAACAAGCCATTATGCATGTCCGTGATGCTACTTATTAAATAGGTTGGTAATTTGGACACAGCTGTAGGACGTCATCAACTATGGCCATTTTGGTTCTACATTCAATTGCCAGTTTATAAGGTTCTAGGAATGTAACTTACAACTACTATGTATATGTATCTGCTCATGTCACAAAAATATCTGTATCTGTAAGAGCTGTTTCATTAATAATGTATACATGTGTATAAATGTATAACTTAACAAAATAAATATTAAGATTTTTATCATTTACCTAGAGTAACCAAATAATAAAGCATGATATTCATTTGAGCAAGTATAAACTTAGTCGGGAAAAAAGCTGCAAAGCTTGGTAATCCTCTAAGGGGAACTGAGTAGTGGAAATGCAAAGTGTTTTTACAGTGGGAAAATAAAAGTCAAAACTAAAGTGTTTGTACTGACCTGAAGTGTATTTTTAATAAAGAAAAAAGAAAGCTACCAACTATAATTGGGCCATAATAGCCCAAAACATACAGTCCCCACAGTTGGTTGGAAGTGTGTGCCATGTTGCTTGCACATTTGAGACCTAAACTTCAGCTAGTCAGTTTCCTGTCAAGTTGACAAGGTGCTAGAAATGATGATGAGGTCAAAATATTAAGTTGTAAAAGTGGGAGTAGTAGTGAATCTGTAAGCATTCAAATACATCATCCTACAAATACTAGCTTCATGAAAGGTTGTGATTTTCAGAGAGGTGTTGATTCATCCTTTTTGAGGCTGCAGTTTGTGGAGTTGTCAAAGTGTATGTGAGGAGTTTCAAGTATTTTGTCCATCCTCATCAAATTAGTGATGGCAGAGTAAATATTAGAAAGTTAAATAAGTTGACTGAGCATCTGGTGTTCAGACTTTGTTTCTTCGAACCTGTATTTTGCATTTTAAGTAGGTAATATTCAAATCTACCCAACACTTACCCAAAGGTCATTTTATGATATTGCTCAACAGTGCAATTCACTGCTTTTGAGCAGACTGGATATGTGTCTGCAAAATAAAGCATTCATTTACCAATCATACCACTCAAGCTTCAACAGCAATATAATTCACACTGAAAATTCAGATCCTTTATGACAGACCCAACACCTGCCACTTGACTTAACTTGGTGGATAAACTTATTTTTCCTCCTAGATCTTGCTCAGTATCCAGTCATCATTTGATGCTGTAGCGCTCGTTTCTGCAGAAAAGCCTTGTTCTGGATGAACAGGTGTTACGGCTGAATACCATTGCAACTTCAGAAAGGAAATGTAGCAAGGCTAAATCCCACATTGCAACAACTAATTTATTTCCAAATAAGCATTTAAAATCACTAAACTAAATCAGAAGAGTAAAATACCTTGGTGAGAAATTTGCATTCATAAGAATATAATTAAAGTGAAGCCTCTCAGTGTGTGTAGTGTGAATCAGTGAATCAGTTTTTACTGCTCTTGAATTAAACAGACATGAAGGATCCAGGTTGTAAATCTCATCCACTTATTTTGAATCAGCTTTTGTATTGATTCAAGTTGTATTAAATGCTGAAAGGTTACGTGGCAAAATAAATGTACAATATCAGTTTCTAACATTGATTATGCTGGTTATGGTGAATTGAATGCTCTATAGCTAAATACTTGCTTTACATTATAGATGTGGCACAATATGTTATGAATCAGTAAATCTTATACAAACCATGAGCCACTATTCTACAAACTTGAATATTAATGTGATTAATAACATTGTTCACTACTCCATTCAGATTGGTTGATTACGGCATTCTACAGTCTGTTTTCTGAATAGCAGACCGCTAATACAAATAAGACACCATTGCTATGGATGCAGGTCTGATAATAGACTGTGGAGGACCATTTCAAAATAATAGAAATATAAAATGAAGTTAGTATGCGCTGTCAAATTATTGAATTTTTATTAAGTAGTCATTTAATAAGCTGGATAATGTAAATTGAGCAGGGTCACTATTGTAAACCAAACTCTTTCAGGATGATTCAAAACTTGCATCACCCTGTTAGGATTTAATTTACAATAATGACCCGCTCTACATTATCCCTGGGATTTGTTGGTCTTCAAAAAAATGTATATAATACGTGTTTACAAAAAATAGTGTTCCAAATATCCTTTTTTGCAGATGACACAGTTTTATATACAGGTGCTTTTTCATAAGAGAGACAGATTTTGCTTTGCTGCACAACTTAGCTAGCTGAATGATGATCAGAGAATCAGTTGTAAGAGTGCCCAAACAACTAAAAGGCTGACAGTCAAAACTAGCTATTAAGATAAAAACTGGGGACACTTTGTCTTTCTTCTGGCTTCCCTTTTAGTCGCTAGTCCTTTTCCCTCCAACTCTCACTCTCTCCTCATTGCAGGGAACACCTGTGATTCAAAGTTCCGCCCTTGGTCTTAGTGTAGCTGTGAGGGTGTTCCAAAGCAGCAGAACAATCCTTCAACCAAGGCCTCATCCATGGTTGTTGCCTCTTGGTCAGTTAGGGGGTACCCCTCAAGCTATTTTGCAAAGTGGTCAATGGCAATGTGGTCCTAGCATATCAACAGCCACTCTTTCCATGCCCCCCCCCCCCCCCAGTGCTGCTGTAAGGGTGTGCGAAATTGGCCTTGGGGGCTGTCGTGAAGGCCCTAATGGAATGTCTGCCTCAGACGTCTCAACGTCTTTGTCACCCCAAAGTGACCAACTCTGGGGCTTCCATGATGCACTGCAAGCACTTCCCAGTGGAGGACTTTGGTTAGAGCCAATGTAGCTCTCCAGCGTCTGGCTCATGTCAGCACCTCTTCAGAACTCCTTCCTGTAGTTCCACTCCAGGTCATTGAGACCATTGGCAGAATGGGAAACCACATGTTCCCGGATTGGCCAATTGTTTTTTTCCAGCCACCCCATGACCGTTTCCCCACCATTGATTGTGTTGCTGTCCAGAATAAATGGCAGCTCTGTGTTAGGCGCAACCAGCACCAGCTCCTGTAGCAGTTAGTGGAAGGCGGCTTCTTTATCTGTTCTCCACTTGTAGGGTTTGGGGTGTTCCACAGCCTGAACAGCATGGTGGTGACCTGCCTCAGGCAGTATATTATTGTATGTTAGAATAATGTGATGGCTTGAGTCCTGTTGCTAACTGTTTGCTAGTTCTATCTTGGTTTTATGAAGTAATTGCCGTTCAACATGTTAGCGGTCAAATTGCTCGCCGATGCAGCCCAAAGTGATGTTTACTGTGAAACTTACAAAAAGTTCTGAATAGAGTCATTACTGTCAAAAACCACCTCTGTTGCACCTGATGCAATGAGTGAAAAAGTGAATGTAAGATTGTTTTAGTCTTTCTCAATAAAGATGTCCTAACCTCCGCCGTCCATAGCAAACGGGCTAAGCTATGTGTCACTTCTTTAAAAAACTGCTCGCCCTGGCCCTCGTCTATTGTCGAGAAGTTTTGCACACTTCCTCCAATTCATTGTTCAAAATTTACACTGCAACTGAACACCAACTATAAAGAAACAAGGCTGACAAAAGGTAACTTACCATGAAAATGTTAGCTGCTTGTTAGCAGAACAATAGTAAAGTACCAAATTAGCTGAGTTTAAGAGGAAGACAGCAGTGAAAGGCAATGTTGACAGGCTTTCTCAGGGATGTTGACTGAATTACAACAGTGTTGGCTAAAAGGCTTGTGAATTTAACAATGATATGAAACATGACATTATATCTACCTTTACTCCTTCAATTGTGCTACTTTGACCCTCTCCGTAACTCTGGTTGACTGAAAAAACGCGGTATTGGCTTAATATCACAAAAAACAATCTAAGCCCCTCCTTGTGGGGCGCAATTACTCTTAACATATCTGGACAATTGTCCAGGTTTTATCTGCCACAGTATGCTTGACCACTGCACGTAAGGAAGACGTGTGTTATACAGACATGTGTCATTTCCATATTAAAAACATTGCAGTTTAAAGTCATTGTGTAATTTTGTGAGAGGTTGAATGTTGTCTTAAACCACCTTTAAACTAAGTATCATAATTGGAGATCATAAATACTAGGCTAAACATACCAGTAAAGTCTAAGTTATTCAATTTTTCTGATTAAACTTTCTACTTCAATACCTTTCTTGTTTCAAGATTCAGGGAGTTTTTATTTATTTTTTTACCAGTAACATTTAGATTAAATCACTGATTTTCCCCTTTAAATTCACACAGTGCTTCTGCACGATTGACTATTGTTTTATAAAATGGATATTTCAACGCTGGAAAGCTGAATATATCTTGAAATCGAGTTACTTAAGTTGGAAAATATGACTTTCATTTCAGAAATTGGTGTCTTCTAGGCCGAGAAAAGCCATAAAATGTGTTTTTGGCTCATGTGGATGAAAGACACCAAATCCCAGAATGCACTTTCTTCTCAAGCCACGCCTACCATTTACAGACATCCACAGACAGTGAAGCATTCAACTCAACTCTGTGTTTAATTGTCCTTTTAACTACATACACGAAACAACGTTTCACCGTGGCTCAAGTGGTTTTACACATTTAAAATATATAAAAACTACATTGTATAAAAACAACATACGAAACAGCCTACATTTAGCCATTATAGGTTCAGCTGACGCATTGGTAGCATTAGCACTCGATTGGATGTAAACACAGATTATAAGCACAGCCGTGAATTTGTGTGGAATGTGTAATGGTCGGCTTAACAGTCACAAACTCCACCAGTGGGTGGCAATAGTGGGATACAAGCACCCCATTTCTGCACAACCCACCTCCACAAGTCTTACCCGGTTACAGAGCAGCATCTCTATCTGCTTGGCAGGCTAGCAGGCCTGGCATCTGGGTAGTCCGGTACACTGTTGTTTAGCCATGTTTCCCCAAAAACAATGCTGTTTCTGAACTTGCGTTGTGAATTTTGTTAAAGTTGGATGTAGTCCAGTCTGTGTGCGTAGTGTGTTGAGTATTCTATCTGTAGTAAAGTTTCCTGCCTATTCTCCGATCTGTACCAATGGTACAAATTTGCTGTTGAAAAGAGAGAGCCTGTTTAGCAAAACTTCAAAATGGCTGACACTAGTTTTTCTTTGGCTGGGTTCAGGTAAAGACAGTCCCACCCCCTATGGGCGGGTTGAAAACATGCAGAACCAGCAGGCTGTAGTCCATTGCCTCTGGCCAAAAATTCTTTAGATTACGCAAAAATAATTTTTTCCAGACCCACAATACAAACAAGACAAACTATTGTCTCAGAGGCATTTGAGGTAGTGAAGCACGGTCATTCCAAAATATTACTGGGTTTCTACTGATGCAAAGCTTAATACTTATCGGTGAAGTATCCCTTTAAAGGTTAGAGTGACACCATGATCATCTCATGGAAAAAAAACTTTTTGAATTATAATCTGATCCCTGCTATGGAGAATGAGCAGGCTCATGCTGGCTGCTTAACTGCTGACACTGCCAGTCAACGAGATGGTTTTTTCCTCTCCACGGGTGTTTCTTAACTTGAAATGGAGAGCATTGGCAGGACCTAAATTGGTGGCATTTTGTGGTCTTTAAAGAAAGGAGACTCATTAAAACTAACCCAGAGAAGCCTTCAAGTTTCCTCCATCATTAGATGTACTGTAACAGCAGATAAGATAAGTGTAATTATAGATCTGGGCAACTTGTGTTGTCAATTTAAAAGTGATGGAGTTGCATAATTCCTAACCTTGTAATTGGCCAATGGCCCCTGCAGCGTCAGGCCTGTTTTTAATGAGTGTTAGGCTGAGCAGAGGTACTCACGGAGTTGGTCACTGCTGAAAGCATGCATGATATTACTTCTGTTGTAAATCACCTAGTGCTACTCTTGTCATTTTCAAGACTTGGTACCTATTTTGTTTAATATGACTTACATTATTTTGAAATGTCTTCGGATGACAAATCGTAATTGTGTATATACATTGAACAAGTACACAGGTAACAAAAGAAATTCAGATGTTTTTGAGAACAGCTAGTGTGATGCTGTGGTATAATATGATCTAAATGAAAAGTTTCATGCATTTAAATCAAATTGATAATTCCCACTACCTCCTCTGAACACTCAAACTCCCACTGGTAATTAACTAAAGTGATTTCACATTCAGATTTCATACACTGTCAATACAGTCTTAGAAATGACAAAGAAACACCTTCACCATTAACAACCTCTTGATACTAGACCTAAATTACCTCAGACTGCATTTGATTCTCTTTTTTACAAAATCCCGCTTTCTCTTCCAAAATCACAAAGTCAGCAAAAATGGACTGTACTGTACTGGACTGTTTTCATATAGCACTTTTCTAGTGTTAACGACTGCTCAATACAAGCTGCCATTCAAGCTGCCACCTGCTCATCAGATAAACACTCACACACATTTACACTCTGAGGGCACAGCATCGATACGATTAAAATGGCTAGTTCCCTTTTTTTCTGTTTGGCTAACTTTGCGAATCATTGCTCCCTTAAGGAGTTATTAGTCAGTAAAAAACAGAAGCGTGTTTTGGGCGTGTTTGTTTATTATTGATGTGAACTGTCGAGGTCAATCACAATCAGCTGTAGTTTTCCTCTGCTTGTGGGTGTCAATGTATCCAAACCCAGGCTTTGTCCTTTTTGTCAGAATTTGTGTTTTGTAGTTCCAGTAACTAGCAGAGATGGCAGTGAGTAAGGGGAATTATTAACACTCCATCAACCTTCTCCTACAGTTTATGGGAACAGCTCAAGGACAATACATGAAGATTACCTTTTTCCTTGCAATTTTTAGAGAATATTTGTTTTTATGTTAAACGCAAAACAGAAAATAAAGTCAGTGATTTAGGTACTGTAGATATCATTGGCACAGTATTGAAAGACATCTGCAATACTGACTGTTATATGACTGACTGAACATCCATTGAATAATAATTTTGCAAACTGTATGATCTACAGCTGGGCCTAAACACCAAGTTTACATGATGATATTGTTAGCAAACAGTTGTCTATGTATATATAACCAGCACACACAAAGCAACTTTGATTGCGAGTTGGGCTCCTAGATACTTGAAGAATGCAAGTCCAGATTCACTCCCCTTTTTAATATTGTTTAGTCTACGCCAACTCCCAAAGGGTACATCGGCCTCTTAACCTGCGGAATGCTCGACTATGTTCACCAGCTAGTTGCTAACCAGCTACTTTGTCTCTCTTCTATTAAGTGTTGGTTTGTTTTTTACAGCTTTATACTCAAAGTGACACTAATGAGAATGATGAGAGTAGATCAAAACAGTAAAGTTGTGGGCCATAACAAAAAAGCTTTAAAAAAAAAAACTAAAACCTTCTGTTGAGCTGAGGGAACTACAGAGTCAGGTGACAATTCTGTGACCAAAGGACATGGAGCATGTCTTTGTTTAAAATGACAGATTTAGTTTTTCTCCAAGTTTGGATGGATGTATAATAAGAACCTTTGTTTTAGGCAAGGCCTCATTTATTTGGTCAAATTCAATTCCACCAGGAACGCCCTGCGTTCTGGATCGGGATTCTTAGCGTCCTTTGGCGTTTGTTATTCACGCTAAAAGTCTCCTTTAGGACTTTTGACATCACATTTGGGTTGGGAAGTACTGACTGACATGTGGCACAACCAGGCAGGTTTAGGAAAAGATCATGGGTGGGGTTATAAAATGTAAACGTAAATGTGCTGTATTTATATAGCGCTTTTCCAGTCTTAACAACTGCTCAAAGCGCTTTTTACATCTACAGGAAACATTCACCATTCACACACATTCATACACTGTGGCTGGGCCTGCCGTAGAAGGTGGCACCTGCACATCAGATAAACATTCACACACACTCACACTCCGATGCGCAGCAACGGGGGCAACTCAGGGTTCAGTGTCTTGCCCAAGGACACTTCGACAATGACTGCAGGGGTGGGGATCGAACCACCAACCTTCCGATTGGCAGGCGAACGCTCTACCACTGAGCCACAGCCGCCCAATGTACGTCTTAGTGACAAGCAGGACAAGAACAGGACACAAACCCAGGACTCCTGGGTAAAATATCAGCAAGGCCAGACAAGATGCTCGCAGTGTGGCATGGCGCATGGCGGGGGGGACAAAACTACGCCACAGCAAGAATGCGTCGCTTTCCCTCCCGGTGTTATTGGAGTGACTGGATCAAATTCAATTAATAAGTCAATTCCCAGGGGTTGTGACACAAAAAACATATTTATCCACCGATTTACATACATCTCTTCAAGCCTATGGTTAAAAAGCATTTTGGGCATCATTTTGTGGTTAAGAGTGTCTGACTAGTCAACACAGCATTCCGGGATGGGAACAAAACCTGCTCAGGTTTATTGGCTTTTCTTTAAACCAATTACAATGGTCTTTGGCAGTGCTAAGCACCGGGAAAAGTTTGCCAACACAAAGGAAGCCCAAAATTAATGCATATCTTGCCTAAATGAGTGAAATCCAGCAGAATTTAATTTAGCCAGCAAATAAATGTATGCATGAGATTTCTTAGAACAGTTTGTAAAGAATCTAGTCCAACGCCAAAAACATTTCTTGCACTACACTTCTATTAAGTAATATACTGATAGCATCATTGGGCTTATATAACTTTTTTGTAGCCAAAAAAATACAATTGACTTAAATCAAAATGGAGGTGTAGACGAAAAGTTATCTTTTTATCAAATTAAATAAAATGGCAAACTTTAACTACAGCCATTCTAGGTTATTTTCTCACACACTTTAAAATACTAAGCATGATTAACCATTGGAGGATATGGCTCAAGTAGGCATTTAACCATAAAATTGCAGTCACCCCCCCCACAAAAACAGATCAAAAAGAGAGGTAAAAAGGAGCTACACAGTAGTGCCACACATGTGGTCGAGGGTTTAAAAAATTAGCAATGCTCAACTGGAACGGAAGTAGCTTGCAGTGACTGCCACAGCAGAGTTCCTCTAATCATATGTAACATCTACCTTTGGAACGTAGTGGAGGGAGTTTACAATAAGCTTAACCCCTACTTTTATATTGCACTCAGCAGGTTTCCCCTTCCATGTTGGGCACTTTGAACACTATTTTGTTATTCTGACTTCACTTGGTTTAATAATCTGCAGTTCCTTGTTTTTTTCTTTTTTTCTATGTCTTTTTTCTAAAATTCGACCTCGCATGGCTTTGATGTGTTGTGGAATACACACTGTAGCCGATTAAGTCGGCTGGTGTTCGACGGGTTAACTATTAAAACCTCACAGCAGAAAAAAATATATGTGGAGGTTAAGTTTTCTGACTTTTATTAAATCCGAACCATTGCTAAAAGAGAATTAGAATTTAAGTGTTAAAACAGATATTTTACCAGTGGTTGATGGTGATAGTGTAGGAGAATTAGAGGACCTTCCCTCCAACTGACACATTTTATAGTACGCAACAGAGGGTGTTTGAGAATGTGGCATTCACCGTGGTGCGGCGCGTTTAGCGTGGGTTGAACTTTCAGGAGGTCTGTGGAAACAGGGGAAGACAGAGCTGAAAAAAGGGCTGTGAATTGATTGAAGTTTGTACATAATTCTGCTTCAATGGCCTCCTCTGTCCCTGCGCTGAGGGCTGAGAAAGAGACAGGGTTCGATTGCTCAATATTCATCTAAATTTTTTCTCCTGGATAGGCACAATATGGTGGGCTTAATTAACTTCTCTCAAAGGTGAAGCAGTGCGCACCATCTGCTGTGAGACAATCACATTTGTATGCCTCTCTGAATAATCCCGTTACTCTATTATAGCAAAGCAGTATGCCGGGTAAGAGAAGTCTGGGTAGAATTTACAACACTTCTCAATCATATATCACTTTAAAAAAAAAATCAAAATAATCTTTAAACTGCTGAATGTGTTTTTTTTAATCTCACAATGCACCTTTATCTTCCCAGCAAAGACAGAGAAGTTGGTTTCTACAACACTTGCACAACTGCCCAAAAAGGAAACACTTAAGCATGAAATAAGCATCATGGTCCATTGAGACATATTTCTCTGATCATTTCATACATGTTATGGCTAGACAATTATATTCTTTAATATATCTGAAGGACCACACATTGCAATCAAGGGCCTGCTGAACTTGCCCTAAAGCCGGGTCATTATTTGATCTTTGTGCATCTTAATCTGATTATCTCATTGTGGAGGTAAACTTCAGACTCAATCTTGTTAGCAGCTGGCCAAGATGGATTACGACGGCCAGTGAGGTGGAAAATGAACTGAGCAGTTCAGCTTTGGACTTGCTCTCTTTCAAGATACTCACCACCACTACTTCAACTCCTTCTGCTTTTCTTTCTGTTGGCCCTTCAAACGAGATATTATCCTCCGGAAAAGCATTGGCTCGCCCCCTCCCCACACACCCTTTTCTTTAGCTCTGGTGTTTTAACTAAGTGAGGACAATGGCAAAAAAAAATCCTGACCTCTCTTAAACATTCAGATTTTCAGACACACCGTGTTATGAGAAGATTGTAAAGTGGCTAGAACCTTAACTCCACAAAAAGACGAATCTTGCCCTGAAAGGCTTAAATTCTAAGACTTTGTGTTTCGGTTGTTGTTGGGCCATTTTGACCAAAGCATGCAGTAACCCGATAGGTCGAGAGAGGTATGCGTTGCTTCAATTCTCATCTTAAATGAAGAGGGTTGGTTTTTTGCCTTTTCTTTTTTTTTCTCCTTAAATTATGCAAATGCCTTAGATGTGTGGTCCTGCTTAAGACACTCAGTTTTGCTTGTGGTCTTATTGCGGTATTGAGTGCCTTTACAGTGAATGCACACCACAGTCCACAGCACAAAAAGTCCCCCTAAAGGCTGAAAGGAGTTCAAAGCATTCAAAAGACAAAAAGGACTAAGCTGGGATTTTTTTATGTACACTGAAAAGAAGAATAAAATATAAGTTCTCTATTGGTGCCTGTTATAGCAGTGGCACCCATATTAAAGCATTATGTCACGACATAAAGAATGCCTGAAATTTTCCGTGCGCACCATATGCAAAAAAGAAATGAGAATAACTTAGAAAGGCGGTGATTTTGTAACACGAAGCACTGAATGCTCTTTTTGACACACTATTGAGGGAACAAGGAATTCAAAAGAGGTTATATTCGATCAGGTTTTCTGCCTCAATAGGTTATAATCACTCCTAAAGTATTGAGCACTACACAGAGAAGAGAGCTTCTAAGGAGGCTAATCAGCAGGTTTTCTCCCTATTATCGTTTCCCATCTGAGGGTAACAGCCCACAGAAGTACCCCCTTCTATTGATTATCTGGACTGGAATTTAAATATTAATACACTGCCCGGCCCTGCTTGGCACTCTCTCTAGAGCTGGGCTGCATGGCAAAGCACTCATTCCCCAGATTAAAAACCCCCTCGTCTTTTTTTTTTTTAAAGCACAATCCTGCTCTCTTTTCAGCTATAAGAAAAAAACTTCAAGGGAGAAGTTGAGAGGAGAAAGGGGCCAGAGCTCTGTGTCTCTGCAGTGAATTCAAAGACGACACTTTTCCTCCAGGCCTGGGTCTGCTGAAGATGCAGGAATCACACGGCAGCCATTTAACCGCTGCTGTCTGCCATAGAGAAATAGAGACGGAGGAGCTACGTCCTCTGTTCGCCTGCTCAAGCAAAAACGGAGGAGTCATTGCGCTTTTAACCCATTTTAGCACTTGAATTATGCTAGAAAATAAGGCAAAACATATTCCAAATTGTGGATTTAAAGAAAAAATTTGCAATATAAACATTCAACAACAGCTGGCTGAAATAGTTGAAGAAGCAGCCAACATTGACATAATGTGATAGTTTTTCGTATGTTCTGTACATTACAACCATGAGCTCAAAGAGCCTTGTCCACTCGACCTTGTGAATGAGCACATTTGCCTTTAGGGCTGGTTCTGCAGAGAGGGGACAAAAGTGTGTTGACATCAGTACTGGTTGGGCAACCCAAACACACAAGTTATGGCCCCACTTGACACAAGTGTAGTGAGCCACAACAGAGAAAAAAATGGGTAACATGAACTGAATAAGAGCAGAGATGTTTGTTTATATATACTTAACGCTAAACAGTTTGGCCTAATAGGTTTCTTTGGTAAAAAAATGAGATAAGAAATCAACATCAAGCTCATGGAGTTGGGACATGGTTAGTCTCAGTATGAACACTCAAAGCAGCGGGAAACAGCTAGCCAGTCTAGCTCTGTCCAAAGAAGAAGAAAAAAAACATACACTAACACTAAGCAGACCACTTAACACTTTGTGTAGCTTTTGGTTTAAGCTTTACATGAAAAAGAATGTAAAACATATTCAGAATTTAAAGGGTGATGTAACATGGTAGAGCTATTATATTTAAAAAAAATAATTCTATTCTTACTCCCAACTCATCTAAGGACCAAACTCTCGCGAGCTCTGGCAACACAGGGAACTCCCTTACAAAACCAATCTCTGTGATGCTAAATATGTCTTTTACTTGTTTGAATATCTAACGTTAGCAAAAGAACATAATAAATTATTCAAATATAACTTTTCATTCATCCACACGACGCTGCCCCAATCGGCAGCAGTACGTTGCTTTGCTCCCGTGTTGGGACTCCGGCCTGCTGTCCAAACTGAGGGCGCGCCAACTGCCATCTACTGTAGGTACGGCACTGACAAGTACAACCCCACTTCAAAATATCCAAACTATCCCTTTAATAAAAGTATAAAGAGCTAATTCTGCTTTTTTTTTTTACAAGTTTGCAGTATCAAAACATATACGAGTGATATGCCTAATCTGTGGTCCAAAGAATATAACACACAAACACCTTGACTCTATTGTAGGTGACATTAGAACTTTTGTCCCATAAGACCATCAAAGTTGCTCATCCCTACACATCCTAATTATCTAACCTCATTCCAAGTATTAGTAGAGCTGTTTCTGATTAAACTGTCTCAGAGAGGTGAGGACCTCTTCATACACCTCTGCCACATGATAATGTGACAGCAAAGGCCATTAATGCAAGAGCACAGAGGTCATTAGCATCGCTCCATGGTGTAGCATAAAGTAATCACCTCCTGAGATCTGTCTCCTGTGACTGCTGTACTGTCTGTCCTCCCCCTGTGGTTATTCTCTACATGTGTAAGGTCAGTTAATGATGGTGGACAGAGATATCTGACCAGGGGAGCCGCTCTGGCAGCTGATTACGCCCCGCTCCCGACACTTCTTAACCAACCATGGGATGACAAGGCCGACACTGTTAAGGATTTTTAACATTCCCCGCTGCTCATAAAAGATACTGCAATGAGAGAAAGCTGACCATAAATTGGGATTTAGCTAGTAGGTGTGAAGCTCTGATTTTTCCGGCAACATTTCTAGAGGGCTTAATGAACGATGTCTCAGCATACCAGAACATAAAAATAACATTTCCTGATTCATTTTAATGGAAAATTGGAACTGTGAGTTTTCCGCAATTTATCCATCTGGTAATGGCCAAATATAATGACTCAGTTTTGTTAAGGGGGAAACAAAAGCACAGCGCTGGAGTGATCACACAACCTAGTATTCCCAGTTACAGCCAGTGTTGCATTGGTACGTAGCGAGTCTGCCGTTCATGCAGGTTTTGAGTTCAGAGTTTGCGTCCTTGCACAGACCTGCAATTAACGCTTGCTTTTCTTTGGACTGTAACCAGTATTTCTCCCTAGCCTAAAGTATTTTGGTTGGCTAACAACTACCATACATAATAACATAACACAACATAAATAAATTGCCACAAGATTGAAAAAAGGATCCATCTAATGTTAATGCTGTCTAATAACGATTTTGGTTATTTGCCATTATGTGTTTTAACATGCATGTACTTGAAGTAATTAACAGTGAATAGGCTTCTAGTTCCATTTTTATGACCACTGAGTGATTTGAACATTCACATTTACTATTCTCTATGATTTATTCACGTCATAAAACATGACAGCAAATTAGCTGCTTATAACAATTAAGAGTAACAATATCAAGATTGAAATTGGTGATTCTAGCCTCGGTATTATTTGGTATTAGAGTGAAACCAAGTTGTGTGGTATTGCCTTCTCTTAACAAATGATGTAATTTTAAGAGAAATGTGAAAACTGTGGTATTGGATGTAAGATTTTTTTTTTATTTTGCAGAATCCAATCCAATATCAACATTCTTGTCAAGCCATGGGGTTGAATAAAAATATAATTCCAACAGAATCTCAAACCAAAGACAATGAGTTCAATGTGTAAATATTGAGCATAATGTGCGTTTGTTCAAAGTTAAAAAATCTGTTCTGCGAGTTACATTTAACAGTACGAAAACTGGAGTGAAATGAATTGGTTACTATATTTTTTTGATGTGATTGCCTAAAACCGTCTCTGACTGATTTGTGCTGATGTAGCACTGGCAGTAAGCGGCTTGTTGTGACGAATGAATGGGCAGCATTGGTGTCTCGTCATTCATATTTTCAAGTGTGTGGTCTGAGCATCAAGGGCATGATTGGATCAAAGCAGATGAATTCGTCAGATCTAATACCCAAGATTCTTTAAGTACCTTCAAGAAACCCAGGGTGGCGTGTTAACATTCCTGTTGCTGTGAGGAGACCAAACAAAAGCAGACAGGAGTGACAGTTTAGCATGGATGACAAACAAAGATACAAAAGAGAACATCATACCAGAACAATACATCATTACAGCTGATGTTTCTCCTTCACACACATGGCATCCTAGTCATTTTTCTTTGAGATGTGTGAATGATGTTTGCCACCATCCATCAAAAAAGGACATAATGGAGGTTGGGGAAGTCGGAGAGACTTGGACACTCCAGGGAGCTCATTACTGGACCTATTAATCTGTTATTTGACCCCAGCGAGAGCACTCCCCAATCTAAAAAAGACCTATGCTTCCTTAATCCAAAGATAAAAACAAAACCTCCACTGTGTCTCGGGGATCAACGCTCCAATTCAGACAACAAAGCAGCGAAATAACATCAATGCCTTAAATTGGTTTGTTCTCAGTGTTAGATAAAAGCAAGTTGATACGGTTTCCTTCATCTGACTGAGTGCTTTGAAAATGAACTCCAAGCTAAAGCTAAATTATTGATATTCAAGAGAAATCTTAATGTTGAACCATAAAATGAAATATAAAATGAAATGGGAGAAATGTAGTATTAAAATCACCGGTCTGGCAGACCTTTGTTATGACTGAGGAACTAACCACATGAGTATGGGATAGAAAGTGTGCTTACCACTTTCCCTTTCAAGAAGAGTTCTCTCGCCATTCTGTGTATGCATCCTTCCTTTAGGGGTGATTGTCTCCTTGTTAGTGGTCTGCTGTTGAGCTCAGCACTTTGCCAAGTCAAAAACAATGTCATGCCTTGGAGGGCTGTGTGTCTCTCTCTGTCCTTGTGTAAGGCTTCTGCACATAATACATAAGACAATAAACACAGGTTTTGTTAGACAATTCCTATTGTCAGTTTTTCCCAGTGAAACAGTTTTACATGGACTCTAATCATTTTATCAAGGGGCACAGTTAACCATTCACACCTCACACCATAAAGTTTTCTGTTTACCATTCAACCAAGTGGGATTGCCACGCTTTGACTCTTGTCAATTACTCTTGTCAATTACTCTTGTCACGTATACACCTTCAATGATTTCCTATTGCGTTTTACACAAATTATAAGCTACAAAGGTAAGCCAGTAAGCCAAAGCAGTGTGTTTGAAAGAAATTGCATAGACGTGGTTTTGTTCTGAGAAAGTAAATTTTCTCTCAGGTTACCCAATGCTCTATAAATTATGTTAAGGTTCAAATCTGACAACACAAACTCTAGCATAATCCCCCCACCCCTCTGTTTCTTGCCATTCCTATCAGCCTGTAGAGTACCACACATCCTTCCAGACTTAAACTGTGCTACACTTTTTGTCAAACCAGTCATGTCACTGTGAACCAGGGATTCATACTTTTCCCTAAAATGGTTATTAATTGTTATAATAAATTAATGAATTTTCTGAAATCTGTGACGGTAGGCACCGTTCACACAAACTTTTTGCTTATGTAATTTATTAACGAATGGAATAATAAAACACATTCATAAAGTTTATGTGTTACAATGTTTATCGGATGGCGGCAGGATTCAAATTCAGTTTTTGTGAGTATTTAGTGAATGTTCAAATTTTACCAGGCACTCAATAGATTACTATTTTTTTTCTACCGGCCATATTTTACCAGCATTTTCGCAGGTGGATGGTATCAATTTGGAATCCTGGATGACTGATTTAAATGCAGGATTTACATCCCATCCTTACGACCTGTACCATACACTACCAGTTGATGCTACCTACCCTAATCTGATCATGTAGCAAAATCAAGCATTTTCTACCATTGTATTGATTTTGGAATAGTGAGGTGGCAGCACCAACTGCCCACAGGCTGAAGGTATCGTCAGGGTCTTTATTGCTTCCTGCAATAGCTTTCCAAATTAACAATTTTTTTTTGTTTTTTTAAATATTATGTCACGATTTGTCTAATACTCAAACCCAGAAGCAGACTTGGACAAGGAAAGTAAGAATAAGAAGTTGAGTATTTATTTGAAATATCAATGCAGCAACGGGTAAGTCCAGATGGAAAGCAGTGGGTGGAATTGGGAAGATGGAGGATTTGTGCAGATCCAGGAATGTAGCTGAAGTAGTTGGCCAGGCAGGTTTGAGTTTTAATCCAGGTGATATGGTTACGCTAACGATCGGGCATGAAATGGATGTCAGGTTATGGCTTATGTGGAGCAGAGGTGATGATCAGGACCGAGCGAGCAGATTGCAGATGATCTGTGTGTAGTTGGAGAATCAGCAGGGAAGCCTTCAGGAAACTCAAGACAAACAGATTTCGGGTTGGAGCAAAACAAAACACCGGCTACACAAAGTCACAATGCCGGAGTCATGACAGATTATTTTTTGGGCATTTTTCGGCCTTTATTTTTGACAGGACAGATGTAGACATGACCGGGGAGAGAGAGGGGAAATGACACTCAGCAAAGGGCCGCAGGTCGAAATTGAAGAAGGACATATGGCAACATCTTTGTCATCAACGGAACAATCCCTGAAGTGGAAGCGTGTGGATACAGACTAATGTTGCATCCATTAGAAATTATCACTATAATGTATCAATTAGTTTTTAGGCATATTACTGTAAATCATAAGAACATCCATGTATAAACAGTACAAATTATTGGTTTGTAGGCCTATATGTCAGCAAAAATTATTACTGTAGATGCGTAATGTGAAAACAGCAAAAACTATAATGTTAGGACAAATAACAATGATTTACCACAATTTACCCCAAATTTTCACAGCTCCCCATTTGAAATATGTGGTTGTGTGTTTTGATGCTGTGGCTTAGCCTACTGTATAGACTATGTTTTGTAGGTGATGAAGGCTCTGTGCCAGGTAGCAGGTTAAGACATGATGACACAGTCTGGACACTCCATTTCAAACTGATTCTCACAGAAACTTCTGGCTTTGATTTTCCCCTTTAGATGGCTGGAATGAAAAGGACAGTTATACATATTTCAAGGCCCACGGAACCACAAAGGGACTTAGGAATAAAGAGGTATGAACCTTTGAACTAAACAAAGGTCCATCACCCACATATCGAATCAGATGTGCTGTGTAGCCCTCGTAAAAACGTGGATATGGAAGGAAAGGAGAGAGGAACCAGCATGCCCTTGCAGACAGGTTGCCTGAGTGTTGTCTGCGTATCCCGTGACCCCCCATCTTCCCTGTGCCACCATCTCTAACCCACATAGCACTTGTTGGCCACAGAGGAGTGCGGAAAAGCCTCTGCAGCATTGTGCATCTGTGGGCCTCTTTGAATCAGACAAGAGGCTCATAACAACAGGCAGTATCAGTAGCATTAAGTTGATTAAAGTGCTTGGCGGACACAGGCACTTGTGCTCTCACAAAGCTAGATGAAAGAGCAGCGTGGCAGCGGCCCCTCTCCTGGTTGTCAGAGAATCCGCCTTTGCTCTCAGTAGAGGTCAACAAAAGACCAAATAAGACGGGAGTGAAAGCAATCGAAAGCTTCTTTGCCAAATGATCTCTAATTGTCCCTTTCTTCCTTGTGGATCAGTCATATGATTTTGGTGGTGACAGTCGACTTACCCGCAATTCTACCTCTAAAAGCTTCTCTTGAAAGTGGGCTACTTGAAAGAAGTGACCATTACCTAAACTACAATTGTGCAAAATGACAAAAAAAACAACCTCACCCTGAGTCAAAAAAGAAGAAAAAAAGATTTCCCCCTTGGTGAATTACAGTTATCAAAAGCAAAAGGTAATTGAATTGCATTTATCAAATAAAAAAAAAATCCTGAACTCAAAAGGGAGCAGATGACACATAATTAAAAAAAAACTGGCTTGTGAGAATTATGGTAGAGGTTGCATTTCTAAAAGGGTTTTGCTTTAAAAAAAAAACTGAAGCTGATCAAGATCTGACAGCACTTCGGTTTCATTTATCAGTGCTCCACAGTAATTTATTCAAATAATTACGATGCCAGATGCCATCCCCTCTTTAACCATCAAAACAAACTACAAGCTTTGTCCCTCCCATGCAGCTGAAGAGGTGTCATGTGAGGCAAGCTTTCCTTTTCATTACAGATACAATTTGAGGAACGTGCCATATTCCACTTTTGGAAAGAAGTCGAGGCAGAAACTGACAGTATTGTTCTAGTATCAGTGTAGAAAAAAGAAAAACAGAAAAAAACAAACAAAAGCTTTGGCACTAAGGAGCTGTTCCAGGGATGATAACAATGAAAAAAGGCGCGGTGATCAATGCTGTTCTGGATTTTGATAACACATTGCTCATGGCTGAGACAAATGATGGAAATTCTTAAGGAGAGAGGGGCTGCAATATGCCAAATATGCTCCAAATTAGCCTTCAAGAGCAGCTCTCAGTGTGTATATGGAGGCTGCGTGAGTAAATAAAGGGCCAGCATAAATTACCTTTGGATGTCAATCGTGATAGCACACCCTGTTTTCTTTTTGTTATCGTGTCGCCTATTCGTCTCGCTGGCGGATGACATGAAATGAAAGTATTCGCTCTCTAGCACCACCAACAGTACTCAGAGCGCTTTCTGACACTTGAAAACGCTACGGGTTCGTGAAACCACAGCTGGGCCCCTACTGATTGGCTTGCACACAGGCTGCCACTAAACTTTCGCTGCTTGAGGAGTTGTCTGTGCCGGGACAGGTGGTGTTTATGCAGATGAATGAACACATTACTGTGTGCTCTTCCTTTTGGTTTAAACATTAGCGTTTCAAATGTGACAAATCAGATGTTCATCTCCTGCTATATGCAGCCATTGTGTATGCTGCTGAGAGACCTTTGTATATGAATTCCCGTAGGTGTTGATGTGCACATCCATGAAGTATGGACAACTTATACAGCCCATGTGATATATTCAGGCAATTTACTTTGAATGCATTCCGGCACGGTTGTAATACTTGTGTTTTAGGTTTATATTTTATACATACCTGTTATCATAGCTACTATATATTGTAATCATAACTGGAAACAGGTTTTGCCTTTTTTTTGTGGGTAGAATGAGCAAGCTGAAATGTATTTTTCATACTGCGGCTGAGTGGAGAGCTAGCTTCTGGGTTTTAAAATGGGTATGGTGAACATCACGCAATTATCTCCCTATTATCGCACATATGTTCTGCTATAATTGGGCCTCTCCCCTAGTCATTTCTGAGGAGTATATCAGTGACAACGAGTGCCAACCTCTAATGATATAACATTGTCTACATATGCTGAAAAATCTAAAGGTCATGCAATAAAAGCACTTTTTCTGTCTGTAGAGGTTTGAATGATAATATCCATCCTATTACATTGCTATTTCTGTTAGTGATTCATCTGTTACATCTGAATACTTTCTTGATTACTTGATTATTTTTTTGAGTTTTGGAATGACAAAAATATTGTGGAAAATGGCCATCACAGTTTCCCAGGAGTCCAGGCTGACGTATTCAAAAAAAAAAATTCTCCAACCAAGATTCCAAAACCCAAAGAAAATTCTGGTTGCTATATAAGACTTAGAAAAACTGAACATCAGATTATTAAGCTTTTTTTGCTTAAAAACATACTTAGTCACAACTAATAGATTAATTAAATTGTTGCCAATTAATCTCTAATTGGTTTATTTCACTAATTCATTCTGCTCTTGTTCCCTTTACATGTTATTCATTGTAGGACTGGGCAGTATGGTTGAAATCAGTAGCAAAAATTATGATAAGAATTACTTTGCCAGCACTCGAAACGTTTCACACCTTTAATCCATAATCTTAGATAAGTCTTTTTTTTTTGCAGAATGTTGTGAAACAAGAACATGGTATAGATATCATCATGGTACGATTTTGTAGAAAGTTGATAAACCATAACGTAAATATCCTGCAGCCCTATTTCACTGTATCCTTATACTCAAGCATTTTAAGTGTACAATGATAAGACCTTTTCTGTGTACACATATAAAAATGGCAGTAAAACACAAGTAACAAGTTTGTAAATATTCTTTGGGGAGTAATGTGCATCAGAATTATAAAATAATTGTGGCAAAAAAGTAAAAGTAAGTAACAATATGTTGCCAAATGTGGGGGTTTTTGGGACAAAAGAAAGGTCTGCTTGATGAGAAATAGCAGATTAGACAGGACATTTATAGACTGAGGCCACGACTTTATGAAATGTTTGCTCCACTTGCAGGGAGCTGCTTTGTTTCTGCGACACTCTTTGCTGTGGGTGAGACACTAAAGTCCCTATTGTCTGAGTCAACTTGACCTGACCTAGCTGGTTAAGCTGAGGCATTGTGAACAGCAAATCGCTTCAACCAGGGGGGTAGCTGCTTTGTGTGGCTATGGTGAAAATAACCTTATGAAAAAGCCCATAGCTATAGTTAATGCGGAGAAAGACCAGTTTTGTCCCTGGAAAAGCTCTGTTTATTTCCAACTGCCAGTAAAAAAAGAAAACTGAACTATTGTTTCAATGTACCATTTTGACTCCATTGGTGATCTGATCCTCCCTTCTCCATTTAGCACAACTTTTAGCAATTCTATTTGTTTATGCACATGCATATGTCCACGTTTCTCACCACCTTACACCATGTGTATGAGAGGCAGACATATGTCTGCATATGCATGTGTTAGAAATATAGTCATTCCAATTCTCGCAGAAGATCAGGGTTGTGAAATATCTAGAAACGCTGCACCAATCAACAACTTGCATGGCCTGAAGCGTGCGGCACCAAAGTGGTGAGACGGCCAGACAGTGCTTAGCACAAGCTCCTAATCACATTTCACCACTCGGCAGGCCTGTGCTTGCACATTGCAGATTGACCTCCTCTCAGTCCTTCTCTTCACATCCAATGTTGCTCTCAATGTCACTCTTTACCAAGTTGATCTGGAGACAACCTTAATTTTAAAAAAAATGTAATTAACTGTGCTATAACACAACCTCCAGCAAGCGCTGACTGCTTATTCTTGTGATCCAAAACAAAAACAAACAATGCGATGGAAATGAGGTTGACAACGTCTCCCGTCGCTTTGCCATATTGTAAAATCAGATCCTGTTTGGACAAGATTCCTTGCGTTGCTTCTGTACATATTATTTATCATTACAACATGAAGTTGATTGTTATTTGCACAGCTCTCTTTAACAATCAGAGCAGATTGTTTGTGGAGATATTTCACCACTCTTTAATTTTGGCATTTATAAACACTTTCGGGCAAGTGTATTGTGTTTATACAATAACAAATGCCGTACAAAAAAATCAAAAATCTTGACTAACACCGGTCACGGCTGTGTATATGTCTGTGATTATGTCACACACAATCACACACATACATGACAGATCAACCGTGAAAACTATCAAAAGCCAAATTACTGGTGGTTTAGTCCAGACCAGTCCAAACTTGTATGATTGTCTGTACTGGGCATAGCTCTTGTTTGTGGTCTCTCACTGACGCCGAGTGGGCACAGAAGGGGGACCGCCTTGTTATCCCCATAGGCCCACTGCCACCTCTTCATTTCCTGCTAGACCTCACCACCAGACACCTCCCTGACTTTAATTCCCACAGTGTTAGCTGCAGTCCTCGCAAGCAGCAGAACCATATTCTTACAATGAACCACACTGCTAATTGTTCCATTACATCAACAATAATGCATCTTTAAAAGGAGCAAGAGATTTTTTTTTAAAGGACTAACTTGACATGCTAATTTTCATTAACCCTGATCTTTCTGTTCTTTCATAGTCCACCCATCCTCCCTGTCTTCTTGCTCATATAGGGTTGCAAAGAACTCAAATTATCCACAAGCATTCGAGCTATCACTAATTATCCAAAGAGTTCCTCATTAGGCTATTTTGAATCCAGCCTTAGATCAACACTTACTCCAACCTCAGGGAGTCTTGATTCCCAGCAGCAGTTAAACAAACAATCAGTTCAAAGGATCAGGTATTCTACTACATGATGAGAAGAAGCCAAGGGTAAACAACTGCGAATTTGAAGGAAATGACTCCAGCGGCTCTCTGGCATGGATGCACAAATCTATAATTTATTTTGCTCAAATACATTCAATTTTTCTCTTAAATTGGTCATTAAGTTATGAAAAGGTCTAAATGCAATGGTGCTATCTTTGCCCAGACTAAAGCCAGAGCTCTCTATTGCTTAAGCTCACAGCTACAGTATAGTCTATAGTTTATACCAACAATGGATCACATGTGACTACTTGCATGTGAATGAAGTTGCTTGTAGTGATGAAGCCATAGAAAATAGCCATACTTATGATCAATTTTACAGGGACAGGAACTTCCTGGTCATTGTTTTGATTGTCAGGCCCACACCTCTACTGATTTGATTCCAACTCACCTCTCTTATGGCATTGTTTTTGACCAGATGTTTCATTAAGAAAGCTTAAAAAAAAAACACTGGATTCTACAGTAGCTGCCCAGCACCAAATGCCAAATGACCAGAGTATTAGCTAGCTGGTGAACATGGTGGCACCTTTAGCACCTAAAGAGGCATACATCATTCTTAAAAGTTGGTGGAGACCAAAACAGAACTGATTCCGTATTTTCAGACATTTATCACTCAAGTGAATAAATCTGGGGGACAAAAATCACTCCTTGATTGAACTGCTCACAAGTTATGCCCACACAACCTTGGTCCCAAGGAAATATTACTCCATTGTAAGGGGCCACAAGCAAAGGTCTCAGTGCGGCCCTGTCTCCTAAAAGTTATCTTCAAAACAACTAAACTGCATTGTCAATTATGTTATGAGGATAACATTTTCCATTCCAGATCATGTTTTGTATTTTTACATATTACAAATACTTTTCTACTCAAAGTCTGTTTAAAGTCCATGTAGGGAGAAGGTTTGGGTGGGTGCGTCATTCAAAACACTAGACTTACATACTTCGGGTCCCATGTGAAATCAGAATTCAACATTGACTTTATTAATTGTTTAAAAATGGCTAACCCTAACCCTAACCCTAAACCTAACCCTACCATTATTTAAATGTTAAATTTATTTTCAGGTGTTTACGTTTCATTTGTTCATTCATTACTGACATCACGTGATATTAAAAGACAGATTGGATAACTGGGTTGGACTTTCTGGCTCAGTATTAAACTGGTTTGAATCCTACTTAAAGAATAAGGACTGCTTTGTGTCAATAAGTAATTATCCAGCTGAGCATACAAATATGACATGCGGAATTCCCCAAGGCTCCATTCTGGGGCCTCTTCTGTTAAACATCTATATGCTTCCATTGGCTCGGATTATGGAAAACAGCTAAATAAGTTACCATAGTTACTTGCATACTTTAACATAACATACTGCATAACTTTATTGCGAGGGGACTATACTCAAATACAAAAACCAAGTAAGTGCATTGAACAAATTAACAACTGGATATGCGAGAACTTGCTTAAAATAAATGAAAAAAAGATTGACGTGGTTGACTTTGGAGCAAAAGAGGAAGAATTAAAAGTCAGCACTCAGCTTCAAACGACAATGTTAAAAAACAGAAATCTTGGTGTAGTGATGGACTCTGACCTGGATTTTAACAGCCATATTAAGACAATTACAAATCAGCCTATTATGACCTTAAGAATGTATCAAGGGTTAAAGGACTTTTGTCTTAGTAGGATTTGGAAAAACTTGTCCATGCTTTCATCTTCAGCAGACTTGACTACTGTAATGGTGTCTTTACAGGTCTCACTAAAAAAAACAATCAGACAGCTGCAGCTGATTCATAACGCTGCTATGAGTGCTCACTAAGACCAAGAGAGTGGATCACATCACTTTAGTTCTGAAGTCCTTACACTGGCTTCCTCTGCCTCCAAGAATTGATATGATATACTTTTGTTGATTTATAAATCACTAAGTGTTTTATGGCCAAAATACATTTTGGATCTGCTGCTACACTATAAACCACCCAGACCTCTCAAGTCGTCTGGGACAGGTCTGCTTTCTGTCCCCAGAGTCAGAACTAAACGGGAGAAGCAGTGTTCAGTTATTATGCTCCAGATATCTCGATCAAACTCCGAAAAAACTGCAGGTCCACCTCAGTTCTTTTACATCAAGGCTGAAGACCTTTATTTTTTATGTTGCCTTTCTTGAAATAATTGTTAATTTCTTATACTGCACTGTAAATTTTATTCTTGTATTTTGTCTGTTTTTAAAAGTTTTTATCTTTTTTAACTGCTCTTTAATGTTTTTTTGTAAAGCAATTTGAATTCCCCTGTTGCTGAAATGTGCAACATAAATAAAGCTGCTTTGCCTAACCTTGCCTTGAATTTAACCACCTGTTTTGCTTTAAAATTGCTTTTAGATAACCAAAACAGATTTTTTAAGCAGTGTTTTAAGTGGCTGACCACATCAGTCTAATGGGCTAAAACGTGGTGTCTGGGATGGGCGCTACGTTTAAGCCCATTAGACTGATGTGGTTAGCCACTTAAAACACTGGTAAAAAAAATTTGCAGCAGTTTTAACCCAAACCTAATCCTGACATTTGTGTAGAATTAACGCAACGTAAACCAAACCATGATCTTTTCCTAATCAAGTAGTTGTGTTGCTTTAACCTAGCCAAGTCATTTTTTAAAACCTTACCAAGTTTTCTTGCCTACATCTTACCAAATAGTTTAGTTTCCTAAACCTAACCAAATCATTTTGTTTACTAAACCTGACCAGGTAGTTTTGTTTTAATTCTCAACATTAACCACCAGTTTAAAACTGCGACCGTTTTAAAATGTGAACCTTATGCTGGTACAGGTAGGCAATAAGGGAATTAATTACGAAACAGGGTTTCTCAGTGATGTGACAAAAACGTAAAAGTGATGAGCAGTTTGGACAAAAATGACGTTCTAACAGAAATTTGATTTAGTTTGGATTAGTTTCAAATATTTGGTCACTTTATACTCATTAGGGCCAATAGACCATTCAAGAATAGAGTACTTAAAAGGATGCTTGCGAAGTGCATGTTCCATTGTCCTTTGTTTACCCTTAAAGAGGTAGAACCAAACACCAGTCCCCATGCATGTTCCTGAGAGAGTTAATGATACTCTAACCAATCACAATCCTAATGTTCAGTAATTTCAATTGCCTCTCAGCCCCCATCCTCCCGAGCACACTCCCTTAATGTCAGCTCTGTGCTCTGTGAAACACCACCAGAATTTGAGTCTGTCACTTAAAATATAATGCCGTCAGATCTGTTACTTTAACCTTGAAGCAATTAGCTGTTGCTGAGCTGTAATGAATCCTGACATCACTCCGCTGTGATGAAACCCCTAATTGCTCTGTAAAAATTGAAGCTTTTGACATCACTGCTGACAGACTTTTTTCTTCTTGGTTGTGCGGTCGCATGTGACGGCGCCTGGTTGAAACTTGAAAGGTAGCGGAGCTTCTCTGCCATCAGCTGTCCTGTCACTTGACAAAAGAGAGAGGGAAACTGGCTGGATTTGCTGAAATGATGAGGCCATTTAAACTATGATATGTCGCAGCTACATGGCATCATTCTGCGGGACTGTTGCAGATGTCCGTGCTAGGCTCAGGCGTGAGGTGGGTGTTTATGAGATGACGAGTAGATGGCTTACAGCCTCTGTGTCAACAAGTCTTCTCACTGGTTACTTGCTGCTTATAACAGCCAAACTCAAGGAGCATTTTTGGTTATGGAAAGCTCTTTTTATCACAAACACTCCCTGTCACTAATTTGTTATATCAACACAGAGGGACTAGAGGAAACAAGTTGCCAGGTCAGGCAGAAAAGCAACTCTGTTCACATAAAGGGAAACTGCCATTGTCTGTCTTTGATAATCATATTTATGTCTTTCAGTTGCAGAGTCTTAAGCTTCGTGCACTTACGGTATCTTCGACACCAAAATAGCTTGTGAATAAGACCACTGTCACGAGTTTCCTGACATCCCACAGTTACAGTACAAACTCATTATGTTAGTCAATTGAAAATGAATCTCCAATTAATTATTTATGTATTGTGGACTAATAAAACAAGAGATCTTGATGTCAAATTCATTTTTTGGCCTATTTCATCACATTGTTTAACATGTATAATGCTCTGGTAGGTTTAAAAAATCTGCTTTTGGGACCCATAATGTCTCCATGTGCAAGTGTAATATTGCATCATATCTGTAGCTGTTTTAGCTTTAATGGTAAATTGTATTCTTCATTTTTCCTTCCTTTAATTTTTGTTGCATCTTCTATTAAAATAGGTTAATTCAAGATTTTACACACAAAGTTGTCCCTGCTATTTGGATTTGCATAAGAACACGGTATGTGTTTATTTTCAAGCATCATTTCAAATATGTTACGCAGACTGCACCTATAGCATCCCTTGCAGCCCAAGGTAAACAGTGTGTTATAGGTTTGAAATTTGGGAAATTGAAGAAACAACCTCGGATTTTTTTTATTTCACAGTGTGAGTGTTGATGATTGGCAACATAATCAATGCAATGCCCATAGAGATTCATGTGTTATGGACTGTGATCAGTCTTAAACACTAACGTGATGCATGTGTGTTTTGTGTTTGCCACCAAACACACATGCACAGTAGCTACCTAACTTTTAACAGAATGTGTCCATCTTGTTCATTTTATTTTCCAATAGGAGCTATCACCTAAAATGTGATCTGCCCTGTAAACGTTGCTGGTCAAACTTTTATTCTGCAGAGCATTAAGTTCTTCTGCAGACTCCTAATGAAACGGTCTCATCAACATACAGTCAGGCAGGGGGACGGTAGACAGCAGCTGCTGATAATAGTGTACAAGATGTATAGGAGAAGTTAGCACAAAGGTTTTTTTTGGGAGAAGGGGGTTGGGTTAAATTTTGTGTTTAGTGAGTGATGTAGGAGATGTGATAACGAGAGGCCAAGGAGAGTAAGTGTTACCTCATTATTGTAATGAAAAAGATATCCCACCATTACATCAGTTGGGAAAAAGTGGCAATTAAAGTACCCAACAAGGTTCCTTGAGGCAAGAAGGAGAAGAGAATGTCTCTCTAAAGCCCATCTGTTCTGGATAATATGTGCCATGTAAAAGAAAAGGCCTAATCCTCTTTATTCAAGTCTGCTGCCCTTTTCTCCACCAGTGATTGTGTTTTCTCAAGTATTGCTCATCGTCCCCCAAAAACTCCGTTTGGCTTCTGCAGCGAATTCACAGGGCGTTAATCCAAATAATATCATCACATTTCACAACAACAACCAATTAGATTTAATCGGTCAAATGTTTTGGCTTTTGTGTTTAAACCTCATCGAGCATGTATAATAATAATAATAATAATAATAATAATAATAATAATAATAATAATAATAATAATAATTCATAAGAAAATGAATTCGCATTCATACTGCCATTGACCGAGTCAATTACAAATGCAGAACATGCCAGTAAGCCTCGTGCTGCCAGTTTAACTCAGACCTTCAGTTTAAACAGACTGAAAGCTGCTTTTTTAACAATTATACAAAATATACTGTATATAATACTGTATATATAGAAAATTATAGCAAGGCCCTGAATTACCAGGTAGTATGTGTAGCCCATTAATTCATTGCTGCTGTACGGCTTAGGCTATTATTAATGAATTGGAACAGCCCGCACAACCACCGACACCCCCCACCCCTCCCACCCGCAGAGTGCAATAAATAAATAATGCTGCAGAAGTCATGCATATGAACAACATGCGTCGGCACTATACTGCAGTAATAGGCAGAAGCTGTAGGTTCAATATGGTAGGCTAATATTTCTCCACATTGGCAATATAGGTCAGAGCAATCATTGCTTCCAAGGCTAAGAAGAGAGCGATGGATCCTCCATCTAAATACACGCAGATGCGGCTCCGCTCTATTATCCACAAACACTGAGATTAAATAAGTCAGAAATTGTATTTTGGGTAGTTACTCTGAACCATTCTGTATGAGGAGCGCGCCGTAATTGTGGCAATAATAATAAGCCTGGCCCTGGCAATTTGGTTAAACGGAGATAACGCATGTAATTGGTGTGGTGTGTCCTTAAAAGGGCGCTGTCCGCGCATCACACAGCAAAATGCAAGCTGCAGAAAGTGCAAGCAGCGGGACTGTTTTCTACTAAATGACTGAGAGAGGTGTCCATGCAGTGAATGACAAGCAGACGGCTTAAACAGGCTAATTTACATGTGTTCAAAGTATTAAGAAACAGCGAAACGTAAGCCTGTGTTGACTGCTGTCGTTATGTATTTGGTCTCGTGCATTGGAAGCTGACTGCTTTTGCTTTTTTAATTCCACAATATGCGTTTTCTCTAATATGGCCAAAATAAATAAAAAAAATATTGGCAACAGCAACAAAAATAATCGCTTATAAACTCTTCAAAAAAAAAAAAAAAAGGAAATGTAAAATAAACTGCAGGTTGTTTTTAGACCAGCAAAGGTCAGCTTGGCTCACTGTTATAAGTGATGTTTTCAGAGAAAATAAAACCAAACAAACGGGCCCCGAGGCGCTAATTCACACCCCGCGCCTCCCGCCATCTTCTCCGGGCGCGCGACGTTATCGGAGGCTCAATAAAACCCAAAGTATTTTGATAACGTTTCATTTCAGACCTGCACTGTATTTTTTCAGTTGTGTTCCTGAACTACAGTAGGCTAGGCTACAGACACATTCCGGATCACAGGAAAAAGATGGTTGTTATATCACATATGAGCACTATTAAAACATAACATAACAACAACAAAATAGAATTTTAAAAATATGCCAAAACAGGATGATGCAACATTGCAAATGACGTAGAGTAATGCAAAAATGATTTTGACGCTCAAAAACAGCTTAATGTGCGTTGAGGTGACTGGAGATTATTTTCCCTCAAACTTCCTGGAACAAGTTCACTAACGGCTATTGGTTATTGAGATCGCGTAGATTATCAGCAGGTTTTTTTTCTTTCTTTCTTGCAGGCTTCTTTTTCCTCATCCATGCGCCTGATCGCTCACGCTGAGAAATTCAGGCTTATTGTCTGCTGTGCTCTCAGCTAACAGCTGCTAAGCTAAGGCCACATTCCCAGTATATACCCGTCTCATCCAAACCATTCATCCCACCACCAATCAGCTGCTGCGCATCCATATGTATATGTGAACAGAAACATAGAGGCGTGGAAACTGACCTTTCAGTCCGCGATCACTAGTTTGATACTAAATGAAATGTCTTCCAATTTGAAGACCATATGCTCCTACAAATTATTTACGTTGATCCATTTATGTCATAAAAATCATGTCAACCTCAAAAAGAGCTGAGATTATACGGGTTAGACACCAATATGATTATTAAAATCACTATTGCCATATGTATACACTGAATTATTGTAGCCTATCACTTTTAGGCCTATCTTAATAAATGAAGATGTGAATTATACATTAAAAAAACAATTATTTTATAATATACAAATGGAAATGTAAGTGATAAGATATTAAATATATCCAAAACCAAGTTTATAGTCAATAATGTATGATAAATTGATAATTGATAAATGGATAGCTTCTAGCTTTTTTTTCCGCATCATCTCCTTCTTGGAACAAGGAATAAGGTTTGCGTTAAAACACATAAATGAAATCTGAACTCAAGTTTGAATTGAAGCGTCTGCAAATTCAATTAGTATCATTACTTCTTTATTCATTCCGTTCTTCTCCATCTAATAAACTTTATAAGTTTATTTGCTAATGTAAGTGTATTTGTACAAAAGACAAACAAACAATCAGACATGAGCAGTTCATGTGTCTGTCTCGGCCGGACAGAAAGTCTTTATGACTGGGCTTTATTAAATACCTCCTTTATTTCTGTAAAATGTCTTTAAATGTGTCTTTCTGGGGGTTGGGGGGCAGGGGGGAGAGAACAAGTCCTGCAAAGTGGTTCCGATGCAGTTACTCACTATCTCCAGTTCAACCAGGTTTCTGGTCATCGTCTTTGCTCGACTTATTTCGAGTTCTATCGCGGGTGCGGTGTGCCGGACATGGGGTTAGACAGGGGGTTTAGTGCCGGTTGCCCCCCCGGCCCAAGGCCATGAATGAGCACCCTCGGGACCAGAGGTCTCTGGAGGCTGGGATGCGACGCGGTAGGAGTCCGGTACATACTGCTGTACATGGCTGCGGCCGCCGCGGCCGCCGTCGTGCTGTCCACGGTGCCCAGCAGGCTCGGGTGGTAGAAATAGGGCGACGGGAACATTCTCTGTAAGGCCGAGTAGTTTCCTGCTTCAGCCAGGAGCTCTAATCCGACCGCGGTTTGCCTCTTCCACTTCGTCCTGGAAACCAGATCAAAATACAACAGATGAATTATTTAATCAGCCAGCTCTCTTGCTAATTCCCACAACGCCCCCTTAATTGGAATGCAGAGGCCTAATTATGGCACGCACCAAATTATGGTTAGGGTTTAATTAGGCAAAAAAAGAAAGAAATATCACTAGAAAATACACTCTGATAGGCTTTGGTCTAAATTTATCACAGCCTACTTCTCTCACACCTTCACAAGGGTGATACATACAGGCTCTGCAATAAACTATTCAAATCCGCCTTGTATTTGTAAAACTAATTTTAAAGTAATATATTTTAAAAGAAGCTATGCAGGTAAAAAAAAAAAGAGATTTTTAACTCAAGAGTTACACCAATGAGGAAAAATGAGCATTCACTAAATATCATGCAAGAAATATAATGACACTTCCGAATTAAATTAAAGTATAGGCCTATACATGAAACGTTTAAAAGTATTATTATAAACACTTGGCCCAGTGACGTTGTTAACCAAACAGGTACACGTGAAAACAAGTAGACATTTCATTTTTCAGATAAGTTCTAAAATATATTCTGACATCTTTTCATGATGGCATCATCAAATGTGTCAACATATATTCAATAAGATAAATCTTGTTATTTTAAAATACTAATGCTGAAAAAGGGTCGGGCCTTCCGTGCCCGCGGAGTTTTGCCTGCCTGTGCTGCCACAGCGTAGTTCTACACGGAGTTCACATGGACCAGAAAGGCCAAGTAAAAGTGTTGTCATAATCAAGGATGTGGAATGTGAATATATGAAGAAACAAATATTCAGCAACTCAAACTTAATAAGATGTATCCTCATGTGATCGGTAGAGAGAAAAGCTATGGGCCCTCAAAGTTACATTTTTGTTAGTGATTCTTTAACAACGTGTTATAATATGTTACCATTTGGTTATTTGTAATGATAAAACAGCCTATGTCTGTGTTGCTCTGGTTGGTTTAAAAAGTCCACTGCTGACTTCGATCAATCCTCTAATAAAGAAGGGTTTTGAGGGGAGCTAAATGAGGCTGTTGGAGCAGGGTCTGGGTCTGTTGTGTCTGGGGTTACCTACCGTCTGTTTTGGTACCAGGTCTTGACTTGTGTGTCTGTCAGGTTGAGAGCCGCGGCCAGGTCCATGCGGTCCTGCACGCTGAGGTATTTCTGTCGCTCAAAGCTCCTCTCCAGCTGGTTGAGCTGGTGGTCGGTAAAGGCTGTGCGTGCTTTGCGAGGCTTTTTCGTTCGCATCGGTGGACTGTCTCTGCTACTGGAGATTTCCCGGTCGCCTTCTTCTTTAGTCCCTAAACACAGAGCAAGGCAGAGGAATTAGACTAGTGCTAAAAATAAAACCAATCAGGGCCTATAACTGGAAATGTCTCCTGTCCAAAAACTGCGGTTATTCTTCCTTTCGACATTGTGCCCATTAAAACAACCGAAAATAACCACACGCAGGTGTGTGCTAAGCTTCTACGCCTCCAGTCCAAACTTTCCCCAACTTACTACTTAATACTTGCTCCAAGCGTTGCACTCACACACGTGTCCCACAATAGGCAAAAGCAATACTATAAAGTGTGCGTATTTGTCACCTGGAGTTTTTTTTTGTGGGTATTTTCTCTTTAGAAAACGAGAAATCAATACGTCAATCCATCTCTATTTGTAGCTGGTTTGCAGTGCACCATGATCCCCCCTCTAGGAAGAACAATAATCTCTCTAATTGACCCACTAGGGAGGGCCCGCGCACGGGGAGAATCACCAGGCTTACATCTGTTTCCACATCTATTAGACTAATAAAGGAAGCTGAAACCCAGACAAAGAATCCCACAGTAAAACAGATTTTTTTTATGTTTAATCGTTATAAATATTATCATCATTTTTAATAAGTCAAACACTATTTTTGGTCAATCCCTGGTCTGTATATTTTTGTTGGCTACAATGTTTGTTGTAGCCCATAAAGATGCAACTCGATTTAACAGACTGCCATTGCAATAAACGAAACGACAACAACTCGGCTAAATGGCGTATTTCTGAGATAAACTATCTTACCATTGCATTTCATTTCACTTTGAATGTCGTCTCTTCTGTCCAACTTGCCTCTGTTTTCGTCTTGTTCCAACTTGGGCCTGAAGCCGTCCGGAGCCGTGGCACTTTCTGGTTTTGGCGTGTGATGTGGTGAGGATACACTGGTGCTGTAAGGTGCGCAGGCTGCCAGCGGTTTACTGTCGCCTAAAATGTCTTTGATTAAAAAGGAGGAGGTGGCAGTCCTCGGGGCGCAACCGGCCCCGGCGAGCGGCTGCTGCTGCGGCGACAGCGGCAAGCTCTGCGGCTGGTTGTGGTGATGGTGGTGGTGATGCTGAAGGCTGTCCTGGACCAGATGCGGATCGGCGGCGTGCTCCATGGTGACCGAGATGGGGGATGAGGGGGCTGTTCCCACAGTGTCTATCTCCGAGCATGGTGACGGGGTTGCCTGGCTCCTGAAATCCGCTGTCCTGCTGTCGCCGAGCCGAAAGTCTCCGTTCATTAGCACGGGGTTACCGGAATTAGAAGCGCTGGATAAAATAGTGTCTATCCCAAAACTCGACCCGCTGGATCCTTCCATATTAACAAAGGAGTGATGAAGTCTTCATAACAACATTGAGAGGCTTCTCCTCCGATGCAAACCAGAAGAAAGTCAACAAAATGTACTCTGAGTTACAGCAAAAACATGAAAAAAATGAAAACAGTTGGCAAATAAACCCAAGAGAGAAACAAAATCCACGTTTACAAGCGTCTCCAAGATGCTACATTCAGTGGTGAAAATGCCAAAGAAGCAAAGTGTGGGTCTGCGTCCTCCGCGTTGCTTTTTGGGTTTGGATATTGAACTTTGTGTTAAAAGTTGAGGCGTAAAGAGAGATATACATAGGGCTGACTCCTCGACATCAGGCTCCCCCTTTTTGCTGCTAATCGCTCCAGTGTTGCTCTGCAATGACTTCCTATACTGACGTCACGGCCCACGGCGAGGGGGAATTAATATTTTCTCCTTTATAATAAACA
>NC_048415.1:21268630-21293630 GCF_013103735.1 Etheostoma cragini
GCACCTTTCCTCTGCTGCCATTGGCTTACATCGTGACCGGCTCCGGCACCTCACCAATCAGGGAGTTGTTTCTTTATCTAGACAGTTCAAGCTAACCGTTGAGTTGAGTTTAATTCTAGAATAGCTCTTTAAAAAAAGGAGGATAAAAAAGCATGCGTGTGCTTTAAGGCCATGCTGTACACGGTCGGAAAATATAGCTGCGACAGAAAGACTGAGAAAGTGAAAAATAAATTTAAAAAAGAAGAAATTAAATGATGAGCTCTTAAGAATTTGATAAAGTCTAACTAAACGGCAAAAAGCAGCAGTTCCAGCATATGTGGTAGGGTGAAGTATTTTTATATTTTTTTACATAGCCTAGCATTTAAGTTTATTGTCTCTTTCCGGAATTTGTTGTTAAACTCGGCAGAGACAAATCAGCTGTGATCAACAGTGTAAAAGGCTCATGTGTTACCATATTTTCTTCCTAACTTTGTCCGTTTTCTGAGCTTGTTTTGAATTATAAATCTATTTGTAATATCAGAACTCTTTGAGATGCGAACATCAGGCCATGGAAGTGTCACCGATGGGATACATCATATATATTTATGTGTATTTAGGGATGAAGAGCAGTGGTGGTGACTGTCATGACAGCGCATCTAGTTAATAACCATGTCACCCTAATTAGTAAAGTAATTATGAGGTGCTAATGAGCGTTCAAAGGTAGTAGGAATCCAGTAGGCTACTTTCTCCCCCTCCGATGGAGGGGAATGCGCGGTGTGCAGACAGGCTGCACTTCTGTATCGGGATGATTTCTGTTCGTGGGAAATGTCACTTCTCACAGAGAGGTGAATGTATGCTCGTGCTCCACTTTTTTTTTTTTTTCTTCGGCGGACGAGACATTTTCTTTCAGATGGACTTTTCTCTCCCCATGCAGCATCCGCACTCTCCCGGAGTTTCAGGATGAATCATCCAGCGGGTTTATTTTATTAGTAGGCTATTGTTGTTTTTCCCCCTCTTCTTCTTCTTCTTCTTCTTCTTCTTCTTCTTCTTCAGCAGGTTGATAATGACGATGATGATTATTACTGATATGAGGCGGATGAAGATGTGATGTTATTCACAAGCTGTTCAGAAATCTGGATTTCTAGGTTTGTTTCTGATTTAAATCATTATCATCATCATTATTATTATTATTATTATTATTATTATTATTATTATTATTAGTAGTAGTAGTAGTAGTAGTAGTATTTTAAATTACAATTACCCACGGACTTTATTAATTAAGAAGCGATGTGTTTATTCTATATTTTGTTCTAGTGGTCTTTGCATGCAGACATTGTCAGTACATGTATTAAAAGTAGCCTATATTAGAAAAAAAGCTACTCACCCTCTAATATATATATATATATATATATATATATATATATATATATATATATATATATATATATACATAAAAAAAATGTATTTAAGTTTTTTGACGTATTTTTTCTCGCTTTTTAAATGTATCTACACCTTTACCACGTTGCACCGGAAAATGAAAATGTTGAACTTGAATTATTAATTCAAGCATTGAATTACCAACAAGCTGTAACGCTTTATTAACAGCTTCAATATTTTGAGTATTCACCTAAGGTAACGTTCAATGTTTGAATGGTGTTTTCTTACAGCTCTCTGCTTAATTAAATAAGAACTGGTGTTCATTTCCATTTCAGCATTTCTTTAAACAGTCGAATCACCTTTTCGGTTTTCTATCAGGAATACAAAAAAAAAAAAAAACATGACAGTCTTCGAGTTAGACTAATTGTTCCTAAATGTAGCAGTGAGTAAGCAGCAGAAAAGTGAACTTTAATGTATATAATTGTGATCAGACGAGTCCTCTGACTGTCCCCCTATGTCCCGGCAGAGACGCAGCCACAGTTTGGGCACCAGGCGGCGACAGAGCGAGTCTGCTGGGCTCAAGTTCATGAGCAAGCTGCGGCCTCACTCGCCCTTTAATGAGCCTCGAACTTCACGTTTCTCTTAGAAAGACTGGCTATTAAATTAATAAACTTTAACATGATTATCAGCCCTTCAGCTATTGATGAAACCCAAAATGACAGTAGTGGAAACGAGATTATAACAACAGCATGGCACACATATAAAAAGACATCATCCCCACAGTGGAAACCAATTAGAATATCCTGTCCACGTGCAGTCTATATCATCCGGCCTTTCTTCTAAAACTTATTCCCTACAAATCGCTCAGATTAGATCAAAGCGATGCTTTTTCAGTCAATGTGTGTGTGTGTGTGTGTGTGTGTGTGTGTGTGTGTGTGTAGGCACACGGGCTGTTCATCAACTGCGAACAGGAACAATCAATCGCTTTATTGGCTCTAAGGCGCCGCAGGAGCAAATTGAATGCGACCAGTTAGGGTATCGTGTTATTGGCCTCAGCTGATGGTCGATGATGGGACAGTGTAATAGTGGCTGGCACCATATTGATTCTCTGGCGGCTTTGCGTGTAAGCTGTCACTTCACCGCTGGCGACCTTTAGGTTGCACAGTTGCAGCGTTTACACAGAGACACCCCGCATTTAGACCGTCAGTCACTGCGGGGGGACATGCTGGACCAGAGAGGGAGCAGTTTGCCTCCCGAGTTCAAAAATAAAAATAAAATAAAACTAAAGACACGCTAAAGGTTACAAAAAATGGATGACTGCTTGTGTAAATGAAATCATTGGATTCCCCTGCTTTGGTCATCAAAGACGTGGACGTCTCATTTGTTTTAATTGCATAGGACCAACGTCATGAGAAGCAGGATCCAATCAGGATGGATGATAGGTTATTAAGGATTTGGTGAGTGGTTATGACAAAAATATGCAAGTAGAGAAATTGTTTGTTATTGGGTTTTTTTTCCTAGTAATTAGCACCCAATTAGAAATACATTTAAATAATGTGTTTTTCATTACATTTTAATATAAGAATGGTTGCTTTTACATTTCCAAAGGTGAAAGGTCACTTTAGCAGGAGACAGCAACAGTGACTAAAAATGTAACATATAAAGTCAATCTAAATCTATCCTGCGTTTAAATTATACAAAAACACCAAAATGAACAAAACCAAGTTTGTAATGTATTACAGTAATGTATATTATCCCAGTCACGGATACATACACACATGCTATTTGAGTCATTAAAACGTGTTGATTACTCAAACTGAGATTCAAAAATTTACATTTTGTGAAATAACAATTATGGTTATATATAAGCAAACGTAGAATATTTTACCTTAAAATAAAAAAAAACATTTTAACGGACGTTTTGTTTAATTCAAATGTAAGGATACTGATGAATCTCAAACATTAAAGTTGTTTTGTTTTGTATTTCAAATTAGACACAGCTGAGCAAAATTCGGTTAAACAAATTTGGAACATCACCTAAAGTTAATACTGTTATGAAAAGGGTCAGAGCAGTGGCATGTGCAGGGTGTGGTCTAATGTCTGGCAGACCATCCCATCATAGTGCTGTAGTCCTAGACAGATGGCCAGGGAATTACATTGATTAAAAGCTGCAAAAGGACAAGCTTTCCAACAGTACGCACCAAGTCAGAAGGTCACAGTGACTAATCAAACCTGTGCCACCCAGATATCTTCTCTTTGGTAGTCAATGTTTAAGTAGGATGAATACATTTTATTAAAAAAGCTACGTGTTTTATTTGGCCATGTGGCGGGATATGGAGCAACAAGGAGTGACTGGCTGTTTTATAAAACGTACACTCGGCTAGATTATTCACAAAACGACATCCTCTAAAATCCTATAGAACCATGTTTGTGCACTCTGCTGCACTAAAGATTTCTAGTAAGAGAAAAAAAGGAAAAACAAACCTTTTGTAAAATATCTTCTCAAACTTCAACAGCATTTTAACACCTGGGCACATGGAGGTCTCATGTGTTCTGAAGTATCTGGCTTCTGCAAACATCACACTTAATCTTCTGGTTTGTGTTTGTGTCATTCCCGAGAGGTCACGCTGGTAAGCCGAGAGAGAATGTATGGTTTAGAGGAGTATACTGTTAGAAACTCACTTCCAAAGTCTTGTGAGCCTTTAGCAATTTACACAGAGGTTCCTGAAATGCATTTCAGTGAAAGCATCTTTGCACTGTTATTAGTGACAACACTTGAAAACTTACGTTTGGTATCTTTTAGATGTTTGGCTCAGAAAAACATTATATGGCAATATTTTAGGGTTATCATACAACATTTCTAGTTAATTTTAAACTTCAATTTTTTTTCTTTGAATTTACATAGGTAGTACCAAAATGCGTACGTTTACCTTCTTTAGCCTTGTTGTACTTTCTTTCAGCCGTATGTCTACTCCTGTGTATGTACTTTGAGACAAGTGCGAGTCAAATTCCCTGTATGTATTCACACTAACTCGGCCATTAAAGCTTATTCTGTTTCTGATTAACCCCGTCAACTCATTTAGCTAGTTGTGCTTGTTATGCGTCATTTCCACAGCTCCAAAATCTATTATTCATCTAAATAAGTCAGATGTCAAAATTAAACGGCCTAATTGCCTTTTTATTTTTCTGCTTGTAATGACAGAGAACCTACACTGTACATTCCACGCACTTTAATTTACAATTGCCTATATGCAGAGGTGTAATGCGTTAGGTGTGGAAGTGACTGGTCCATTACATTTGCTTACATTGACTTGCAGACCACTTTGGGGGGGAGGCTGGTGCAACTAAGGCAACAGTTTGCTCTACTGAGTGACGCTCATAGGGGAAATTTGCCACATTATACTAATGACAAAATTAACTTATGTTTAAAATCCTGTTGTTTTGAGTAAGTCTAAAAGCAGTATATATATATATATATATATATATATATATATATATTGCCATGTATGTTTGTTTGAAAACATGTAACACAATGTTAAAGTAAATGTTAACTTTCTTGGTACAACTATTATTTAATGCACCAAGAAAGTTTTGGCAACACATTAAACCCCCATTTATCATGAAGAAGTAGTATATACACACACTTAATAAACAAAATATGTTGTGTACACTTGTATATCCTTGTCCAAAGATGTGTAGATGTTTATTACATGGCATAACTTTGACTACGACTATTGCAATGCTTAAAAGCATCTGTAACTGCTGTGTAATACAGTTAATGACCTGTTACCATATTATTTAATTTCTTGCAATAAATCATACAGACATGTTTTAAACAGTTGAGCTGGAAGATTCATTGTTGAACATGGAAATTGTATTTTGCAATAAAATATCTTAACTCAAGGTTCACTTTACGTGTGTCCCAGGGCTTTTAACCACATGGCCTTCATCATTTCAGATGGGCTTTGCTCAGTAGTCATGGAGCGGGAAGAAGTAGTCATAAATAAAGCAATCACATAAAACAAATCCTTAATATATACAATAACTTGAATTACTGTTATAGTATACCGTAGTAAGTAGATATCACAATAAACACTTAATAATATGTATTCATTATGTGACTGAAGACAACATTTATCTGCTTTGTGATGTAAGATTGTCAGTCTTTGATACCAGTTTATACTTCATAGAAGTTAGAGCTGTTGACAAATACATTTTTAACCCTTAAAAACGACTTTATATTTGTTTCATACCACAAAATAGTGTGTTATATACTAATTGTTAGGTGTTAATATGCTACTTATAAATGCTAAATTGGAGAGTGAGGGGCTTGGAAAAAAATGAATAACAAGTTTAAAAAGTAGTTTAATTAGTTTGAGTTCATTATAAATGACTGAATTTGTCCACTATTGATTTAACTTGACCTGGATATTCTAGTAGCCTTTACAATTTTGCGTCTGACTGTAATTTGCATTTCTAAATCCAATTGAGTCATTAAACAGGTAAATAACAAACCGAGTCCATGGCTGCCTGCCATAGTAAACATTTGAGATAATTCCACATCAGTGTTTTGTAGTTTTTAGAGAATAGGCTATATGCTTGTTAAAGTCACAGTGAGGTGGATTACTCTCTTTTGCAAGTCTATTAGTGATCAGATTACACATTCAGGACAACATACTTGTCTTCTGGCAAATGGATAACATTTTTCATTTGGGTGTGATGGAAAAAGGCTAAGTTGATGCGATGACGGGAATCAAATTTCAATTCAAAATTACAGCCCAGGAGCTTTGGAATTAAAGGTTGCAGCGTGTGAGCGATCTGACATTCAGGATGGACACATTGCATGCTTTATCAACCTCTAAACGTCATTTCCACTCATGCAGTAATGAAAAGTGACATTCAAGTTCAATTTAAAGTGCAGGTTGGTATTATTCTATCCCATACAATTCAAAATATGATAAACCGGTACGGAGAGTAGAGTCTGCTTTTCATTCATCAAGGGTTAGCACAGTGGGCATTAACATTTCCGGTCTGCTATGAGAATAGAAGGTCCTTAAAATCTGTATTATTTGTAAGTGTTGGAGAGTCAAACAGAGCCGTTTCCTGCCACGTCAAATATTCAACAGAAAGCAACGTCACTGGAAAAGATTCTGTATGGCCTCCCTCTGTCCTAGGTACATGATCACAAATACTCAGGGAGCAGAGAACACATCAATTTGAGTGTGTTCCAAACGCACACTGGCCCTGACAAGGTTGTTATAACAGTTGCAGGGGTCTATACAATCACTTAATTACCAAAGCTGTCAGTCAAAGAGGGTCGCTGCTGGCTCCATCCATGGCTGCAAGCAGCATTCCACTAGCAGCCTCCCTGACTGATTGATCCATGCTGATGGCATCACAAAAATAATTACAACTCGTCTCCTGATGTGTGATTCCATACCACATTCACGCTTCACAAAGGTAATCGGGGGGATCAGGAGGGGTCAGTGCCATTTCCTATTACCTGAAGTCCAAGCAAAAGGGTAAAACAATGCAAACAGAGTGAGGCGAGGAGAAAAGACAGAGGAGGGAGAGTGTGTCTGTGTGTGTGTGGGGGGGGGCAATGGACATTACGTATAGCCGAGGACACTTGTGTGCACTTTGTCAAACTGCGCTGTGAGATTTCTTTCCCCTCCCCAGAGCCAGCAGCAGCAAATACTGTAACAGATTGATGGTGTCCAACACGGGGTAATGAAGATTCAAAACAATCACTGAGTCATTAAGTTGATTGGCATCACAATTGTCAAGATGTTGGAGGCTAAATTGGGGAGGGGTGTAGCTCATTAACAAGACTCAGCTTTTATCTGGTGGCAACGATTGGGGTCTCCAAATGTGAAACAAGCTCAGGTTTGGTTAAAAATTGCATGATTGACTTAGACTTAGACTTTATTATTATTGTGCAGGCATTCCCACTTTGTGATGACACCTAAACTTTACTAGAAAATTACATGCTCTCTTAAAACATTTTACTTTATCAGATTAAAAGGAATATATATATAGTGTCATATACATTCATACAGTCTCAATGCAGGTTGGATTTACTTTCATTCCATTAATTTCAAAATGGCTACACATTACGAATCTAATCACACTTAACCTCTAAATAAAACTTTATTGCCTTTATATGTCCATTATCAACATTTCTGTTGTTATGACAGTATGTATTTAAGTTTCGGAGGCATTTGGTTTAGCACCTCTTTGGTAATGTGCCAATCTACCTTTTGTGTTACAGATTTAGAATTTTAGGTATCAGTGGTTCCATGGCAACTGACTGGCAAACGTGCCCAAATCACAAGTGGAATCTGCCATTCAGATTTAGACGGACGTTGTGGAGGCATTTATATTCTTGTTGAAAGCCTTAACCATCATTAACAAATCTCTCTGGTCCTGACACAGAACTGCAGCATATGGACGACTGGTAGAGACATGGTGCATTTGTGTCACGCATTACCAATCCTCCAATTTCTGACAGCATGCTCACTCCCTTCATCGTAAAAAATAATATGCTGAAAACACAAAGAACACAATATAAATTGTGAATCAAGCGAATAAACAACGCACATATGGGATCTCCACCTGAAGGGACCATCCCGTTCTCCTTGTGTGATTGTGAGCAGGCAAAGTCGAGTCATGATGTCACTAATGAACCCTGCAAAATATGGCAGTGAATAATGAAACGCAACCCTGCATTTTGCAACAGAAAGAATAAAAGGTGAAATCATCAGCAAGCAAGGGAGGAAAGAGTGAAAGAAAGCAAGCAATGATTAAATGATCAAAAGCTGGCAGAGCGAGTCTCTGTGTCACTGCAAGGCACACTCATCTACCCACAAGTGAAAGTTAGGTTTCAAGCACAGTGTAATTATAGCTGGGGATGTCAGTTTGACATTAATGCAGCCAGCAGAAATTCCCTAATTGGCCTCAGAGGAGAAAGTGAACCAGAAAATATATTAACATTTTAAAAAAGCATATTTTGCCTAATCCTTTCACTTTCCAACAATATTTGAAGACCAAAATGCCCCAGGCATGAGAATTTAAATGAGCAATTTTATTTTTGAAGGAAACGGCCAATGAGACAGAAAATAGACTAAAGGGAAATCATTAGTGTATGAGAGATCCTGACAGGCTCGCCTTGCTGACTGGCTGGCCTGTCACTAGGAGTCTGTGTTCTTCAGCTCCACGCTATGAGCTAAGCTGATAACATGAAAAGACCCATAAACGTGCAGCCAGAAGTCAAAGCCTATTATCTAGAAATTCAAATGCGGGGGTATGGATGAGAAGAAAAAAAATGGGAGGGGCAGGCCTCTTTCTGTTTCCTGTAGGGGAAAACTGGCCAGATCGAGAGATCTTGTAATAGGCCCTGTTATCCAACACAAACGTGTGGCAGCGGCGCTGCCAGAAAATACTGCATCAAATCATAACATCACTCAAAAAGGGGGGAGATAAAAGCAGAACGAACATGGATGGCAACAAACTGCTTAAAGTTAGGAGGAGATGCAATGTCACATGTGCCCAGGCTGATGTGATATGACCGTATCAGAGAAACACAGCTAAGTGCAGTCAGGAGACGTTAGCCCAGTCCCCCGGTGATGAAGCAGCTGAGGCAAGCATCGCCCCTGGCGTGGGACTGCAGGGCAAACTGCTCAGGCTGGAGAGCCTTGCCCTTTTGAAACAAAACAGAGAGGAATGGCCAGGGGAAGCTAGCCGGCCTCAGCATAAGAGGCCAGGTTTATTTCCTCCAGCAATAAAGAGAAAAAAAAGAATGATTGAGAAGACAGAGGGAAGTGAGAATAACAGATCTCAGAGCTTGCGTCTCTTTTTGTGCGACAACAAAGAGCATATGATATTCCAGCCTCCTTTACAGCTGGCTGGTCAGAGGTTTCTCCTGGCACCTCAGTATCCCACACTTTATTCTGCTCACAATCATAGAACAGGACTGCTTGCCAAGGTATAGGGATTTGATTTCTTTTCTATTAGGCTGTTACCCTGAACACAGCAATTTAATCAGGCCCTTTGATAAACATTTGACACAAAGCAGTGGGCTTCTGTCTCTGCTGCCTACAGCCCAGGGCAAGAGATTGAGACTGATGAATTTTCATCCACAATTTTCTCTATTTTAACTCCACCTGTCAAATGGTATGCCAGTCAGTGTGACACAAAGATGGGGGAAATCAAAGCCTCCCTCATCTTCAAGGAACACAGACGTGCAGAGGGCTACAAGTTTAGCGGGGGATTACAAACGCCACACAGACAATGCAGCAATGCAGATCAGGTTTCTGAATGTACCATAAATGAATATAAACAGTGACATAATGTTAATAACAAATCAACATCCATCTCACACTGTATTTACACGGGAAGATGGAAGCTCAATCATCAGCTTCAGCAAAATGTCAAAAACATTCCAAACCCCTCCCTGCAGGAAACACTTACTCTGCTATCAGTCTGAATCCTCACAGTTCTCAACAGTCATTTGCAACAAACATCTAACTAGAGGAAACCACAAACTACAAACCATTTGACCCTGAAGCATAGAGTATAGAGCAGCCCTTTTTCACCCAATGGAAGCAGGCTCGGGTCACAAGGGTCAACACCTTCTTTACGGAGCCTACAGCGGGATGGAAGCCTCAGACTCGTGTAAACATCAGGGGACTTAACATGGCCTGCGAGCTTTGTGGACCCGCAGCAACACTCCCCCGAGACCGTGGAGGAATTGTGCGCTACAATAACGCTACACAAGCCGCAAATCTAAATGCTAAATGTGATTATCTGTTCATTAACTTCCATTATTGAGGTGAACAGCGCAAGTTACTAGACTGCCATAGAAGCTGCTCTTTCTTGCCCCTCTGGTACGAGCCCTGCACTACAACACAGAGACGCAAAACAGAGCACATACAGCATTCCAGAAGCATCAATGCTGAGAATAAATGATATGACCTCTGGTTATAGTGTGGCCTTCAAATCTAAATCCCTACCTGACCAGCAAGAATCATCCTCCTTTATTCATTCTTCCTGCATACCAAATACATTCAGCACTGAATCACATCTCCACAAATCTTTTGACTCCTTTCAATCACTTTCAAGGACTGTAAACAATGGGGCCGTGGTTATGATAGGGAGGGAAATCTACCTCAGCTCAATTAAAGAGCTGCCCTGCAGCCTCCTGCGGCCCTGAGAGATAGGAGCTATAATTAGAAGAGGACAGTTAACTTGCAGACATTATTGATGATCCGCTGCTGACACCTCCCTCATGTTAGCATTAGCATTTTCCCTGAGCTGGGGCTCATGTCAAGAGAGGCTGGTCTCTCAGAGTCCATGTCAGCAGGGGGGCTATATATGAGCAATACAGTGGCGCCACATTATGGCTGCAGGAGGCGAGAGATAGGGAGAGAGAGACACCCGAGCTCTCCTTCCGGCCCCTCTCGGTGCTCGTCCACCTGATGGGAACACGGAGACTTGGTTGTTCTCCCTCTCATCAATACAGCAGGGCTCTTTGTCAGTAATTTGCAATAAGTGTCCGCGCCACATCTTAAGGGAGCTGGAAATCATTACTGGCTGAGGCCCTACTCTGCTACTAATTGGATGCGTTGGGCCTTATCAACTGAGGATTTTCCGAGACCTTTGACAGATACCAATTCGAAAATCATTGTTCAGTTGTCAATTTAAGAGACCGTTAAAATAGCTTATTTTAAATTTAATTGGAACTTCCTCCTGCCTTCACAGTGAGCTGTGAGGATTAAAAATGAGCTCAGGGCATATGTGTATGTGTGTGTGTGTGCGTGTGCGTGTGTGTGTGTGTGTGCATTTATTCATACTCTGAGATGAGGAGGAAAAACATGCAGGTCAAATTGACGCAACCGTTCTGACCAGAGTACGAATGAAGACAGCATGCACACAAATTTAATTTACAAGAATCCCCCAGCTTTCCTGGGACTTCATCATCAACATCAAATAAGTCGGAATCTGAGCTGCAAAGCTCCCAATTAAGCAAAAAACCCCATCCGCTTAGGATGTTTGTTGGGCAAGTGAGCTGGGACCATCATCGATCACCCCCAGTAAACTGACCGGCTGATAGTGCTCCCCTAACATATTTATGTGCTGCACTCTCTCAATGACCCTGAGCTGAAACACTCTCTTGGCTTTAATAAGGCCTGGAAGAGGCGCAGCCCTGACTATGTATGCAGCTTCGCGGGGGGAATGGCTGCGAATGCTGGCAGATGCGGCAAAAAGCTAATATGCGTAAACAGGCGTAGGGCTTCGATGAGCCACTGATGGTGACATGGCCACCCAGGAGCAGGGGGCACAGGGCTGAGGGTGAGGGGACCAGGCTTGGCAGTGAAAAGGAACTGAATTGTTTTGACACCACTGATAATTTAAGATGCCAGTGATCCCTTTTTTGACCCGTGGTGTCTTGCTTTGAGTGATGCCGGATATCACCCCAATCCGCCACCAATTTAAAACCGCATCAACTCAAGCTGAAGTTGTATGAACAAGTGTAGTGTTTGGCACAAAAGAAAATAGCAAACCGTGTTTTTCTGTTTGTTTTTTTTCTTTTTAAGTAAAGAGTGTCATTCGATAATAAATCTGGCATTAATGCTAATTCTGCCTTCCAGTATTTGCAGTATTAGAGGCTTAGAGCAGGAGAGCAATACCTTTCAGGGAGTAATAAGTGTCTAATTAAGGACTAGACAGGAAGAAAATTGCCATGGTATAAAAGAGTTTTTTTTTTCCTTTCTCTCTCTTCTGCTTTTTCACAATCATGTCTCTGGGAGCCGGCGTTGTGTTTGCCGGCTGTTTTACCCGCTGTCAGAAAGGATTTGAGGCAAGGAGCCATCTAAGCATGCGTACGAGGGGATTCATTTGACCTCATTATACATCAATAAAGAAGGAAGCCGGTTTACTAAATATCACCATGCTGCCCGCACTTCATGTCAGATCATACAGGAGTGTGCTAAAAAGATGATTCCAGAAACGTCTGGTGAGCAGAGAGGGAAGAGGAGGGAGGGTGAGGGGAGGGAGAGGGAAGGGAGAGAGAGGGGGAGGATGGGGGGGGGGGATTGGGGGGGGGGTGTTGAACCCTGACTAGCCAGGAGGGATTCTGACAAGCACAGGAAAAAAGCAGAAACGCAAAGCCCTGTTTAAGAGCAGAGCAACTGAAGAAAAAAGATGTATGCTTTTAATTAATGGCAATTAAACCATGCCTGTTGGGCTGGCCTATGGCAATTGTTCTCAGTAAAAAGGAGGCCGAGCTGGTGACAAGCATTTGAATCCACTAAGTTCTACCAAGGGAGCTGACACTGCAGGCATCAAACCTAAACTAAATCAATAAAAGAATTAAACTTTTATAAATTGCATTTTGACAAGTATCAGATAGCGCTAAGCTTTGATATTACCAATTCCTCCGAGGTGATGCAAACAAGGAGAGGCACACTTAGAGATCCAAACAATCAAAGGCTCTCGTTAGCATGTGCTGTCAGATGCAGCAGTGCTATTAATTACTACAAATTAATGTGACTCTCCCCACCTCTGCTGATTGCAATGATAATCAAGCTCGGCTCTGCACAGGGAACATATGCAACCCTGCCAAAAATAATGAGCATACAAACCATCAGACGTTCCTCTATGGTTGTGTTTACAAGCCCAAAATGCTTGTTGCTTATTTTATCCTGCAGCCACACACACACACAAACACGCACGTGTATGAATAAACATACATATGCAACCCAACACCGCTTTGGTAATTTGCTATGCATGTACATACGTGCACATAATGAGTTTTTTTTTTTTTTCATTGAACCTCTATATCAGTGGAAAGACATAAACAGACTTCAATTTTGCTGATCATCTACTGGTAACCCCCCCCCCCCCTCCCCTCCCCTTTACACACACACACACACACACACACACACACACACTCACACAAACACACACAAAACATTTGTAAGACAAAAAGTAGCAGTTAAACTGAGCAATATGTGTTCAGACAAAAGTAAGCGTGACACTGTCTAGAAGGGTAGCAAGAAAAGAGGGGAAAAATAGGAAGTGTTCAAAGCTGGCATGACAGCTCTAACATCCTGTCACTTAAATCACTGTCCACATGACGAATCCAGAAACACATCCAGCATCGCAGTGACATCATGTTCCCGAGCGCCAACAGGCTTTCTAAATGAGACTGAAAGCAGTAATTACTGTACGCCCCCATGCTAAATTGTTTACCATGAGACTGATCCTGCTCGCTAGTGCTGCTTACTCACCCAATGTTTCATCCTTAATATTGGGATCTTTCATGGCATTCAGCTAACACTCGTAGCGGGGCACGCTGGAGCTCACACAAGTCTAATTTGTTCAGCGCTTATGTATTATTCATTATTATTCAATGCATTTTCAGAGTGATTTGCAAATTCTATCAGTATACTTAAGTTTACACACATAATACAAAATGTAAGATTTTATGTTTCCCTACAAGACACAATCGCTTTAAGGGAAATACATTTTACAGAAGTTAGCAATGTAAATTTAATGGCACAGATAAATGGATGCTCTGCCTTGTGAACATTAATATGTGGAAATTATTTTAATAACTGCAGATAGTAAATGCCCAGCAAAGCATTTGAAGATAGACACACAAAGTGTAATGAACTGCAGTGGAATATCTTCATTCTATGTTGGCAGGTGAGTGTTGTCAGTGCCACAGAGCACCAGCTGGCTTGCAGGTGTTTGCCCTTGTTGATGCTACTTTAAAGTGTAGCCTACGTGATCCCATTCCCTTGATGAATTTGTCCCAGACTCCACCTGACTTTGGCAACCCCTGACCCCGCCAGACCTGTGCACCCCGGAGGACCCTAATCGTGACCTAATGGGGACTTGGGAGCATGTTATTAGCTACTGTTTGTGTGTGAATGGCTCTGCGGGGCTGAAAACACTGCAGCGCCTTTAGCCTGTCAGGTTACAGAACGGCTGACAAGATAACCTCTCCGCTGCCATCTCTTCCTGAAGAACTCAGGCGTGATGGCTCTCGGTTCAGGCTCATTTCTATGCAATTCTCTCTCTCTGATCTCAAGTTAAAAGACAACGTCGACACTCTTAAGAGCACGCTCGACTCTTTTGTGCATAATACGCCTAAAATTCAGGTCATCTGTTGTATTTTAAATTTTTGACAAAGTATTCCATGATTATGGAAGAAATATGTAAAACAAAGGCATGAGGACATGACATTCATGCTCTATCATTACCTATTCCCATTGTCGTAGAGGTGCGGTCGATCATGAAATATGCTGCATTTCAAATTAATGCTAAAATATGAAGTGAGAAACCTATAAAGATATGTACCTATACAAAAATACTGTGCAATTTGAAATAAAGAATGTACCCTCCTTCTCTGATTTTAAAGCTTAGCATTTATATGCAGTTAGTCCTCATTATGATAATTTGATATTTTGACTGAATGGCTAGAGGCAGGATTAAAAGAGAAGTCTGTTTTAGAATGTTAATGTCTGCCTTTGAAACTAGTGCATTTATTTATTGATTTTTCACTCCTAAATCTATCCTTCTTAAGTTGTCATGGTTTAGTTGGAGGAGTGGGCGTGGGTGTCTTTTTTATTTTTTTTAACAAAGTGGTCAGGGCCTGAACTGGGGAATGAAAGAGGTGTGCAATCATTAACATCGAATCCCTGACAATTGTGTGTTACGCCTCATCTTTCTCTTTATACCCACACAGTCAATGTCACATTTCACAGATGTAGTATTAGCTACGAAATATAAGCAAAGGCAGGAACGCAGGAGAAAAGAGTGGAGAAAAACCTGGCGGAGGAGAATCTGAAAGACAGATTAATGCCTTGCTGGTACTTCAGTGTATCAGGACAAGGATTACTGCGGTAACAGCTGCGCCCATGAGTCCCCTGACTGAGAAGAATTACAAGTATTATCACCTACATCATTAAAGTAGGGTTCATAGATGTGGAATGGCTTCAATCAATTCATCCCCAGATAACACCGAGCCAGCTGGACCCCCTGCGTGAGAACTTGACTTAATTGGCCAATAAGTGGTGGGGAAGGGTGTATGCTATTTGATCAAATTACGGGGCCCCAGCGAAGGGATTACAGTTTTGGGATGAGTGTGGAGGGAGGCTGGCGGCGGAGGCAGACTGCCGGTCAGGGCTACTGTTAGCATGGGCCCAAATAAGCCTGTCCGTGGCTAAGTGTGAGGCCGTTGAAAAATAGTGGCCCACTTGGCACTGGGGAAGAGGAGGGAGAAAGCAGTATCCAGGTCAGCTTTTTGCTTGGGGAAATGTACTCATTCATCATCCCCCCTTGGCCTCATTTCTGGCTTGTGATACTTGTAAACTAATACGTTCCTTGTGCTATTTAGTTAGGATCATTATGCTACAAATTCAGTAACTTTTATTTTATGTGTGGGGATAAACAGATAAAGGAACGTGTTTTATGGGAACTGAATTATACCACAATGCAAATTCAAGAGTACATGTAATTGGTACAAAAGAAATAATGTTTCTTTCTGTCTGCCACCAGGGTTTAGATGCTTAGATGCTAACAAATACAACAGAGCAGCATTCACCATGTTGTACCATTTCAGCTGATTATTCAAATGTTTAATTAGCATTCAGATGTATGGTTAGGCTCTTGTGGCCATAACGCATACACAACTAAATCTGCTCCAGTAACCATAAAACCAGCCAAAGAAATCAGAGAGATAGCAGGAATTTAAATTAGCTAAAATGCCAACGCTTCGCTGAAATTACCTCTTTGCAATATTCATGGGTGAAATGGCAAGGCTGAAAGGCATTTTCATTATCATTATTCCTAAGTAGAGTACAATTTAGTCATCAGTGCCCGACTCGGTTGCAGTTATTTTTAGAGGTGGGAAGGAATTCACCTCCACAGGACATGAGGGTAAAGAGAATCTAATTAGTACTGCGGCCCTGAAAGGCAATAGAATATCTAAAAATGAGTTGGACTGGACTCTGTTTACAAAATAGGGATTCATGATGCAATTTCAGCTTGTGCTTGTGTGAGTGTGTGTGAGGGGAGGAAGAGAGGGGGAGTGTGTCTCCGCAGCCATTTCTCAAGATAATTCCTTGCTGGAGAGCATGTTTGTCATCGCTGTTAAAGTGTGGTGCACATTAATTCTAGTTTTGCCGTGGTGTAATTCTGGCAAAATGAGCGGCCCTCCAGGGGGCCCTGCATGTAGACTAACTACTGGACAGAATTAGACTCCACAGTCCCGGCTATTCATAATGTCATTAATATAAAGGCAATTAAATGAGTTTTTAACCTCCAACCTCTTATCGTTATTAATGAACAAGTGGATGGAACAAAAACCCACCCGAGATATAAAGCTGGTAATTATCTTTGCATCAGGCCTTTGAAACAGGTTTGAAAATTAAAGCTTAGCAAATGAATTGTTGGGGTTTGTTTCCAGGCAAACCCAGAGGGAGACGATGTGGTTTAATTTAATGACGTGATGTCATACCAGGAGGGTTAATTAGATGGGTTTTTACTGTCACTGGGCTCGGTGGCTGACGCGCTGGCATCGTCAGCGCGCGCGCACACACACACACACACACACACACACACACACACACACACACACACACACACACACACACACACAGCCTCTCTTACCACTATCAAACTAGTCATCAGCATCTCATGCTCTCTCGCTGTAAAGAACACTTCTGCGGAGAAAGAAATCCAGTTTTATCAGGATAATTTAAAAAAAGGATAGAGATGAAGTGCCTGCAGGTTGTGTCTTTTGATATGCTCATTATGGCCTTGTAACAATTATAAGTATGTAAGTGATTGTGCAGCCCCAGCCAGTGTTATCAGGATCCTAACCTGATAACACTGATGTAATGCTGACATTAAGAAGCACCGCTGGTCACTTTCATAGTGAAAAAGAAAATAAATTCAACAGCACAATATGAGGAAAATATGCAATAACGTTGGTAAATAACGCAATACCGATATTTCTTGGGATAAACAAACATATGTTAAAGTGTACTCAGTTCGGAATTTCTGTTGCCTTCAGTATTCTGCCAAAATACAACAAAATACTTATTGAAATGTAAACAAATGAAAGGAAATAGTTTGACGCTCTTTCATTAAACAAATTAAACACTGAATTGAATGTAAAAGGCAGCAGTGAAAATAAAAAACACATTTTAAAGTGCAGTTTTCTACTGATATTTTCTTTTAACAAATACAGAAAATCTCTGAGTGTGTTTTACGGTATATCGCAGCTTTTTGCGATGTGTTGTGCAGCCATGTTGAGAAATAGTTATTCTTTCTGGGGTAGAGAATATTTGAGAAAACGCAGCAGGACGGCCGCGTCACAAAACTCAGTTTGACCAGAAGCAGGGAGTGAAGGAGCAGCACAGACAGGGCAGCTTTTTCTTCTCCAAACCTCACTGCTCCCCAGACGGTGTGGGTGAGGGTCAGGGGTCACTGTCACTGTGTACCCAGTTCTGCAAACAGCTCATTAGTGAGTCGGCAGTCTCACAACAGACTGCACTCCTGGGAGCAGGGTCACGTTGGTACCTGCTCCACGCCCCGTTTGTTTAGAGGTCTCTTTAGGGACTGTTTCCTGCTTTTCTCTCTTCTGCTTCATGTTTAATTAATAATTAACTTATGTCAACCGCTTGTTTACCCACATGGGGTAACACAAAAAAAAGATAAAAATGCTGCGATGACATGACAATGACAATTCACATTTATTGTTTAGCTTGTTAGCTGAGCCCTTATGGTGTTGTAATTACTGCCCTTTGGTTTATAGTTACAAATTTATGGAACATACAGAAAGTACGTGTTTTATTGACAACAATAAAAAGAAAACAAAACACATAACGTTTTTATTTCAACGTCAAATTTTTTTTATTTTTTTATTGTGGAATATATGACATCCATACCCAGTGGGCACTCTGCAGCTGGAGGTGAACCTCTCACAATTACCAGTCTCATATTCCCTGGCTCTCAAATTGGAAAAATAGGTGTGAGTGGGATTTTTCACGAGTCCTTGGACTGCTAACTAAGCTGTCAAATGGGTAAACTGCGCTCCATCTTGCTGACAACAATCTGTAAATGAGCTACAAGTAGTTTACTGTGATCATACTGGCAAATGAGTCGAGCTGTTTGTTATTTTCCAACCGCATCTGACAGGAGGACAGAGAGGCTACCCTCAAAGTCTTCAGCCCAACTCATTTGGCTAATGCATATGTTTGAAATCTGGGTGTTATTCAGCAATCACGACAATTACCGGTGGAATGAAGAGTGACAGGGGTCAGAGCCTGATGTCTTTATTACAGTTGTCTCGGATCAGAGAAGGCACGGCTGTGTTGGGAGTGCCGAGACTCGAGCGAGACTTGACAGTGTATAAATCTGTCTGTCTGTAGGTCAACAGAAGTGAAGAGGTTCCCCGACCCGCTGACCCACAGGTCTGACTTGACATCTCTCTCTATAGCCTGAGCCCATGACAAAGGCCCCGCTAACAGATGGAAAGAGGAAATAAAAGAGCAGGCTGCAGTTCTGATGTTTTCCTTAAGCATGTGGTTAAATGTCAGTTTGATACTTTTATTCCATATGTATGTCTTGTGTAAATGGGTTTATCGTTTTGTTGGAAGATAATTATCTGCAAGGAAGTCTACATCTTCAATTTGATCTTAACCTAAGCCGTAACCATGGTGGAAAGTAATTAAGAACATTTACTCAAGTACTGTACCTGAGAACAATTGTACTGTGTAAAGTGCGTGTACTTCACAGTAAATGCTACTTTACACTTCTACTCCACTACATTTCAGAGAAATATTTACTCCAATACTCTTGTGTACCAGCTTTAGTTTGTGTTACTTTGCAGTTTAAGATTTTATAAACAGAACTTCTATCTATTAAATGATGCATTATAGGTTAAGATTAAGCCAACAATAAAAACATGATTTAAAGTAGTTGCCTATTGACCAGCTACAATATTAACCGTCCACTACTGCATCCAGGGATATAATGAATCATAATATAACACTGGGCAATTTCACTGCATAAGAAATACTTCTACCTTTAGTACTTAAGGTAGTATTTGAAAACAATACTCAATATTAATAATAACAACAACAATACATTTCTTTGGAACACACTCTATATTTAAACAAATCTCAAAGTGCTACATATTAAATACGGAAATATGCTATGAAGAACAAAATGAATGGAAAACGAACCAACAAAAGGACAAGGAAAGGGCCACAGCCTGTGGTGTCCTCAGGTGGACGAGAAGAGCATTCCACAGACTGGGAGCAGCGGAGCAAAAGGCCGGATCATCCATATATCGCGCTTTTTGCTACTTCAGTGCCTTTACTTGAGTAACATTAAATGCAGAACTTTTACTTGTAACGGATTATTTTCACATTGTGATATTGTTGCTTTAAAGTAAGGGTTAGAAACTATTTACAATACAAACTTTTAAAACGGTCTTTAAAATTGTTGCTAAACCCCGACAGCAATACATAAGTTATGGGCTCTGATAAGGGAGCGAAGAAGATCTGTCATCTGCGACTTTGGGTCCTTAAAAAACACTATACAAATTTAAATAATTATTAATTATTATTATCATCTGTAGCTGCTGTAATCCCATAACAAAAACACCAATCACTGCCTTATACTCTGCCCCTCTCATGTGCGTCGCCGTATTGCTAACAGTCTTCCTTTTTCCATTTTCCATTTGTTTTAAACATTCCACATAATAATATTAGGGGTTTCTTTACCGGTGAATGAGACGTGAAGACATTTCATACATGTCAAACACTAACTTTGACATCTGATTTAGTCTTTTTATTAGCAGCTTACTTTAGACAACGGAAATCTGGATATTACACCAATGAGGTTGTATCATCACAATATGATTCAAGTTAATATATGATAGCACTGTATTATCAACCAGCAGTTAAAATTGTTCTATTCACATCAGGGACTTTTCAAAACAATTCACAAATTCAAATTCACAATGCAAATTTCTCATGTTTTTTTAACAGAGTGAGCTGTAGAGAAATTACTGAAAAAGTCCTCTTATCAAAAGTGCCAATTAAATTTGATTAAAAAAAAAATTAATGTAAAAACAAATACTTCCTAAAGCTATGGTGCGTAGCTTCTGCCACCCCAATGAGGAATTCTAAATAATGACAATAAAACTGCTGGCGCATCCACATGATACAAGTCTTCTGTGACTGCATACTTCCCCAAGCCCTCCTCCACACAGTTGCTAGGAGCCAAGGAGGACACACAAGATTAAAAAAACATGATTGACTCTTCAGAAGAGGTAACTATCTTCACTCAAGTTTCGGTGTGCGAAAGTTGCCAGACAACACAATCTTCTGAACATAGCCATACTGAGAAATATACAGAGAGAGTTTTGTGGAGGTGATTGTCTTAATTAGCGTTGTAGCAACTCATCTGGCAAGGGCTTGAATGTAGCAGACGTTCATTAATATCAAAAAAACGCACTAATGCTTTACATTTTTTAATTAATCCCACATCAAAATAAGTAAATAAATAGCAAAAGATATTTTGAAATAAATAAACCAAAAAGACATAGGGACATCTGAAGTCAAGTCAAACAACTAGATGATGATGTCATAGATTACACACTTTTTTATCTCAACCGGTTGTATTGATTTTGAACTGATCCACAATTACATCCCTTATATAAATCAGTTGTGCACCAGAGAATTATTATAAACAATCCTGGTAACATACTGTTAACAGAACACAAGAAGACATAGGTTACTAACTGGTGTAATATTGGACCTGGTACCTGCAGTCCCTGTTCCAAAAAATCCCAGGCTTAGCAGGACCTGTCCACGCCAACCTGGAGGTCAGTCCCTGGCCCACTGGACAACATCATCATAAACCTCCACATCCAATTTGAGAAATTATTTATTATTGCAGCCACACTAAAAGTAGAAAGTGTCCTCTGATGTGTATTATTTTGCCAGCACAATTTTCTGGCTCAGGCCCCTGTGGCTCTGATGGCTTTAATTGATTGTCTCGCTGTGATTAATGGTCACATGTTAAACATGCACGTCTTGGACATTCTTACACAGATGTGAAAGGCAATTTGAGGGAGAGGGTCCATCTCTGGAGAAGCACTTATCTCTGACTGTGAGCTCAGCATTTGAGATGGGATGGGAAAGAGGAGCACTGCTCTGGTCTGCAGGTCCCAGAGCCGACCTACGCTGCATGCCAGTGACATTGAGGGTATATATAAAGAAATGGCCTACCCCACTGGGCCTCAGACAATGGCCTCTGGTTGCGAGGAAATTCATGGCTGAGGTGTGATAAAAGGTTGGAAAACCGAGACGGGTCTATGGTTTTATCAAGTACTAGTACGTTTTTGCTAGACATACGAGGCGTAATACTCATAAAAGTACCTAGAAATGCAATTTTACCTCAAAAGTAGTCTCGCATTGCCAGAACATCCTCCACAGCGCTGCATAGAAGGGTCTGGCTAGTCCACACAGCATTCAGGGATTGGAGAAAAACGTGCTCTGGTTTATTGGCAATTTTTAAACCAATCACAATCGTCATGGGCGGCAATAAACTCCGCGCTGCAAAAAAGCCTCGGAAAGATGTTTTGGTGGAACGCGTGGGTTCAAAAGTGGCCTTAGTCATGCAAGACAAAACTCAGATTGGACAGATAGTCTAGCTAGCTGTCTGGATTTACCCTTCAGAGATATGAGGAGCAGTTAACCATAGTCCTCATGAATCCACTGGAGTTTAGAATTTCAACAAAAATAAAACGGAAGGAAACAACATCAGCGAAAAGACATGGGTGTATAAGGCATGGACAGGAGGGAGAGTACAGAGGGCTGGTGGATTACTTTGTAGAGTGGACTGGTTAGAATCAGCTGCTGCTGAACGAGGATAAGACCAGAGAGATGATGATTAACTTCAGGAGGAAGGGAACAGCTACACAGCCTCTTTGCATCCTGGGAAGAGACGTGGACATGGTGGAGGAGTACAGATTTGTGGGTGTCAACCTCGACAACAGGCTGAACTGGAACATCAACAGTACTGCTGTCTACAAGAAGGGGATGAGAACAGTCTATTTCCTGAGGATGCTGAATCTTTCAACGTGTGCAGCAGAATGTTGAAGATGTTCTAGCAGTCTGTCGTGGCCAGAGTTATGTCCCCCCCCCCACCCTGCCATCTGCTGGGGCAGCAGCATAGGAGCCAGCGACACAAACAGACTGAACAAACTGATCAGGAAGGCTGGCTCTGAGATCGGCTGCAAACAGGAGACATTAGAAGCTGCGGTGGAGAGGTCACTGAACAAACTGTTATCTATCATGGATATCCCCGACCACCCTCTCCACCCTCCCCACACTCACACTGGTCCAACAGAGGAGCACCTTCTCCAAGAGGCTCCGACAGCTTCAATGTCGCATGGACCGCTACAGGAGGTCCTTCCTGCCATAGGCAATTAAACGTTTTAACACCTCATCACTTCATCAAGTGCTAGATAAGACTCTTAGACATCACAACTCCACTAAGTGCAACTTGAACAATAGGTTTATTTACATATTTATCAATGCTAGTTAAATAGTTTTAAATTTTTATTCCCAACTTGTATATGTTTTTAAATATTTGTTCTTGTATTCTATCCTATTTATTATTTCCTGTATAGTTTACCCTATTATTTCATGTATATTCTGTATGTGTGCTGTCTGATAAAATGTGCAGCTGTAACACTGTAATTTCCGTTTTTAGATCAATAAAAAAATCTATCTATCTATCTATCTATCTATCTATCTATCTCTAGCAGAATGTCCGGCAGCATTACAGCAATCCCAGAAGTAAACGTAGGCGATATATACTACCCCAAAAGCTACATTTTGTGGCCATTCGTTAAATGGTTAAACACTATCAACATGTGATCCAAGTCCTGTGATTTCCCAACATGTCTGCTTTTAGTCACGGCTGCAGATGTCAAAGCTTGTTACTGATCTAAGATTTAGGAAATAAGAGATTTACCACAGTGGCAGTGTTTACACCGTGGGGGTCACATGGCAAGGCTGTGTATGGAAGTGCAGGCCTGCATCAATCAACCCAGCACCAGGCAGCCACCAGCCATCAGGACCAACCACTGTTCAGACTGATTAAGGGGGTAGCTTTTACATCATTAGCCCAACCCCCTGCCCCTTTACACTATCTCCTGATGACCAACAAAGCTTGGCAGGCCAACGCTGAAATGTCTTGGCCAACATAACCAAGGACCCACCATTAGCTGGAGCCACTCAAACACCAAACAATTTGACCCCGTTTGCCGAGGGGCAGTTAAAGGCAACGTGCCGCGAGGATAAAATGCAACTACAGACAAAGCCCTTGAATGAGAGAGGTCAGTATTGGAGCATGAGATTGAGCTAATTGAAATCAACATCCATGATTGGACACACAGGCTATGGCACTTGGCAGCACGTCTCATGCCAACATCAGTCACCGTTTGCGCTGCCCTGCCGGCAGTTAAGGGCAGCCTGCTGAGGAGTGGCAAGGGTCACATGCCTGTCATGAGATCACAGATCAAGAGATCATGGAGAAGCTTCTGTAACATCACTGGTGCTTTGGTGCTCCCTTACAAGGACATTGAAGATATGGTTTTGGGGGAGCTCAGAGCCTTTACCCGGAGTTGGGACCAGACTGGGTCTAGAGCCCTCTCACATCCCAGCAGGCTGCCTATAGGCCAGTGCTAATGGTGGCTGCTCCACAGAGCCATGCCAGCCCCCACACACCCCCTGCAACTCTGGCACTACACTAGCTCAGGGCTGCACACATTAATGCAACACTAATTAGCAAAGGAGCTGACCAACCAATTATGCACAGTTCATTCAAGATTCAAAGGTTAAAGGGTACTGTAATGCTGCATCACACACTTCAAAATGATTAAAATGTACGGTACAAAAGAGCCAGCTGTGGGGGTCACCCACTGTCTCCCAAACAGAGAGCATTTGAGCTCACTAATGTAAACCAATGCCTACTTTACTTTACACTCTACAACACATACGTGGGAGCAATTATTTAGCAATCAGATTAACACAGCAGAAGCTAAATTGCCAGCAGAAACTATTTAAATTTCTATTTTAAATAACAAGGAACAATGTGATGATTACATGCCAGACTAAAAAATGCATTTCATGCAGAAAATGAATGTGAATGCTGAATAGCTAAATTGCTAAAGCTAACCTGGATTACTATCTTACATCTGTAAGAAGTTGAAGTAGTGAAATTAGTTAGAAAAGTAGGAATTGCATTGACAAGTTGACACCATAATGTAAACAAAATGTGTAAGAAGAAGGTGAAGTTGTCAGAAATGTGGAAAAGTTATTAATACATCTTTAAAAGTTGAATAATAGCCACACTATATGAAAGTGACACAGCAGTGGCGAGCAAACAACATATTGTACATTGACTGTAGTTGCAATTTGACTGTTTGGCAAAAATGCTGCATCATGCTTACTAACCAGCAGTGATGTAGTGGAGGCTAAACGCACGTAAACGCCGTTTATGCACCTCTCAAAATTCTGAAATTGCGTTTACCCACCTCCAAAGTGCG
>NC_048415.1:21295015-21346534 GCF_013103735.1 Etheostoma cragini
ACCATATAATTCCTTCTTGAGTCTTTTTAACAAGAACTTCAATTAATGTATGAATTGAATACTGATTGTGTGACCTATTAAGGAACAACCAGTGATCGAAGACAGCCTATAGCAATGTCATCAGGATACATCGGTAGACCGTGGCCCACCTTATCGGTGATCGCGTCGTGGTCCACCTGATCACAGAATTTAGTTTACCCACCTCTTTTTTTACCACTACACCAATGCTAACCAGTGACCATGTCTGTAAACACAGAGGATATCGCTTTAAGACTGTTGTAAGACTACGGCCATTTAGGGACAATGAGAGCGACCTGTGAAAGCAGAAGGCTCAGACAGCCTAAACTATAGGTGGCATAAGTGAAATTACCTCATCTCCGGCGCTGCTAATCATTTGGTAACGCATTGATTTCAAAAGTATGTGGAAAATTAAAAAATGTGGGCATATCAGCAATTCAAAAAAGTGGTTTGCTCTGCCTTTGTATGGAAATGTCAAGGATGTTTAACCTGGTCAACGAATGGAAGAAGATTTGCAAACCGTTCTCACTACAAACTTGTGAAATACGGACGTTTGAACAATGGCTGTCAGCGTCAAAAGCAACGCAAAAAATACCTTTCAGCGTGTTTGTAGAAAGCACCGGGGAGAGCACCAGCTACACAGGTTTTGAAGAGGAACTATGGTAACGAGTAGTATGAAGGGCCGAAAATCCACATAAGGATTTTGGTTGGGGGGGTGGATGGGTCAAACAACACAGAACTTTCACCATGAGACCGGGAATCGTGTCTCAAGTGTCACGTTTTCTAAACCCAACCGTTGCTTTCTTCTTTTCCTAAACCCAACCGTCTGTCCTTCTTGTCCTCAACCCAACTATCCTGTTCTTCTTTTCCTAAACCAAACCGTCGCTTTCTTTTTTTCCTACACCCAACTGTCCGTTCTTTTCTTTTCTTAAACACAACCGTCCGTTCTTCTTTTCACCAATCATTCTTCCCGAGTGTCACCCATGACCTTTTCCTTACCTAACTGTGTCAAAAGTGACCCCAATACTCCTGACCAAGCGCATTTAGATGAAGCGCGTTTAGATATGATGCTAAAGAAGAATTTTTGCATCAATAACAACGCCAAAGGCAACTGACCAAGCATCCGTATTTTACAAAGATGTAATGATGTTTTAGATGTAAAAGAATCTGTTGAGATTTGGAACCGTTGTTATTTGTAAGCTCACCACGCAAAATGTATAAGACCTCTTGCTTAAATGAGCAGGACATTGTCTGGAAGCAGACAAGCATACATACGTGTTGATGTTTATATGTTGCATGGCAAGGAAGAATTGTGGGTGTGAGAGCAAGTTATGAAGAAGGGACTGAGATTATTTTTTTAAGGCTTTGTGCTCCAGCAATGACATGACCCACTGTAGGTCACGCAATGCACACCCATTATAAACTTCCTGAAAGGAACACTGAACTCAAACTTAATTTTCCCAAAAACTGTTAAAGATATCAAACTATCTGACGTTTTTGTGAATGGTTTAAAGTTTGATTGGTGTCTGTAGGTGAAAGTATGAAGTAGGAGTAACATTTTGAAGTAGAGTCTGCTCATTGACTTTAATTGTTAAAAGAAAAAAAGTGTAATATAAAAAGAAAATTGATGTAGTTTTTGTCACTCAATGCAAACTATTTACTATAAACAAACCAATATTCATCTACACAAGATGTTCTTTTGGTGAGATGTAACTGTTGTGTTGTTATGGGTTTATCAATGTGACCTGAAGAAAAGGATGTATTGGCCATTGCTTAATTGAAGATGCAGAACTACAATTTGTACACTGACCCATTTCTGCCACATGCTTTTGTCAAGGGTTGTTACACACTAACACTGTGCCAATCACAGCTGGGATATTGAATTGACAAAATGTGACAGAACAAGTGCTTTTGTTTGGATTCACTGAACGACAAGCGAACAATCCACGTGCCGGACAGACTAGCCTTACACAGACGTTCCGTTTGGTTTAACAGAATTATCCTAAAATATAATCTTACCAAACTTGTTAAAAATGTACAACCCTTACAATTTCAGTTGTTGATTTGACAAAATCTCTGATTATTTGTGGTAATGCTAGGAACGTCTTTATCAAAAAAGAGATTAAAAAAAGATTGGATATGCGAATTCTCACAGAATCTTAATGTATGAACAATTGGATTCATTTCTTGCTTCTCAGTCAGAATCTTATTAACCTGGAGTCCCATTCTCTGTCACAGTAATCATACATGTGATGTTTAAGGCCTGTTGACATACATCCATTTACAATGCAGGCAATGGCATATAAAAAGTTTTTTATTCCAATGCCACTGAGGTTTCTTAGCTTGCACTCTAAAAAATGGTTGTCATTAACAAGGCTACTTTTACTTTTGTACTTTAAGTTATTTCCAAGCCTGTACTTTGTAACTTTTAAGTAAAGAAGTTAAATCAGTACTTTTACCAGAGTATTTTTTAACACAAGTATCTGTACTTTTACTTGAGTACGGGAAGTGAGTACTTTTGTCATCTCTGTCGACCATAACATGATCTCTACATCGCTGTACCTATACTTTTAGTGACACAAATATCTTTCCTCTTCAAAGTTTTCTGGTCCCACTCTTTGGGATAACCTCATTACGAGATATGTACATGCGCACACATTACGAGCAGCGTGCATATGGCCCAGCAGTTGTCTTTCAAATTTCTTCCAGTTCATTCATGAGTTGTTTCCTTTGAATCAAATGTGCAAGTGCAGGCCATTTCAATCCAGTGTGGGAACGGCTATCTCCACCACTGACCAATGCATTAGCATTAGCACCAATGCAAACTACGACGTAGAGAGTCAACATTGAGTGTGAACACATTTAACAGATTTGGCAGAATAAATGCCAGACATGGTTGGGGTTGATGCTGAAAATATTAGGGATTATAACTTTAAGTTATAAAATAGAAGAAAATGAATGTTAAATAAGATCAAATTCTCTCAAATCAAAGATAAATTAACCTTGTTAAATTCCTTTATATACTTGTAACCATGATATACACATTATACTTATACAGAGCAGTGTGATCAAACTTTGCATGGTAACCAGGGGAAAGCTGGTCTCCTGAATCAATTTCTGAAATCTACCCACAGCCCAATTAGCAGGGATGTTTAAAAGACCAGACTTGTGACCAGAAGGTTGGAATCCCAGCTGGGACGCTGATGTGTATCTAAGGTACTTAACCCGAATTGCCTCAGTAAATATCCAGCTGTATTAACAGATATAGGACATACAATGGGAACACACTTACCCTTCATATGGGATTTGTGCAACATGACCACACTGTCAGTTTGCAGCTTTCTGCAAATAACTTTAATAACTTTGCAGAAATGAAAAGTTTGCTGCCATAAAAGCAGCAACAGCAGAAGGCTATGTATTATCCCAGAGGTGGCCATTACTGTGCCTTTGTCCTAACGGGATTCACAGTTCACTCTATTGGACTGCAGTCATTTGTATTCTGTTCACACGGCACTGATCATCTGCCACCATCTGCATAGTTTTACTGCCTGTGATCATGTTGCTGTTCAGAGGGGCTGTCATTATGCTTTACAGCATTGTTAAAGCCTGCCTGGGTGCAGCATCAGAAGAAATGGCTCATTCAAACATGGCTTTCCCCTCAGTATCACTATGTAAATGTCTAGTTCAAGGCTTACAAAATACACCTCTTCTGCAGTGCCTCAAGACAAAACTGACCAGCACTTTGCAAAGTGATACACAGAGCCACTGAGGCAAGGCTGAATTTAAAAGGTCCACATTTTCCAGAGCTGTGAGCAGCAAAGACTTCTGACTTTTTATTCTTCATTAGACACACACAATAGACATACACATAAAACATACCCTCAAACAGCTATAGTCCCGTCATGCGGTTGCTTAATAAACTACTTCAATGTGAAATACAACACACACAGGGTTAGGATATGTCATGACATATTACCTTCTCAATGTAGATATATCATGCTTTTTAGTATGCTATGAAAACAAAAATATTGAACATATTTGAATAATGACTTTCCAGTGATTTAATGCTTAAGTCTATTTCCTCTTGTGAGTCCCAGGTGCTGGCACTTTGCATATTGTTGTGAATAACATCCGTTTGTGTGATGGGGAGAACTATGCATTGCCCCTTTGGCAATGTAAAGCAGCAATTCATTGTGAATCACATAGCCAGAGGTTATCGCTTCATATTCTTAAAGTCAGAGGCAAATCAAAGGCCTGAAAACGTAATTATTTAAAAGACAGTCAACTATTTTGTAGAAGTGGGAGTTCATCCAACTAAACAGTTTAAATTCAACTCATATAAAGCAGTGCTTCTATTAGTGTGAATCATGCTATTAGTATGCCATTAGTAATGTAATGCTTATAGATGAGGTGTAAGGTTACTTTGTAAAAAAAGAAATGCTGTGCAAATGTACTCCCTAAACAGGATGGATTTCCTTCAATAAACGTTCCTCATGAGCCTGCAAGTTGCCTGTTCTGTGTTTTTGAGAAAATACTTTTTTTTGTTCCCATTTTACCAGCAACGGACTTAACACCAAATCCATTCCTCAATGGTTTTGTGGCTGCTTATTCATCTGTTTATTGAGTCACTTTTTATTTGAAATGTCACCTACCTTTTACTACTAGGCTACTATGATTACTGTCAGTTAAGGCTATTGTTTTTCTCTTGGCCAGGGCAACTAGGAGAAAACTGTCAAGCCATGCTAAACAGATAATCCAAAATGCTCATGCAGTAGCAAAGAAAAAAAACAACGCATTCTCATGAACGGGTCCATATGATATTGTACAAAAATGTATGCACACCAAAACATATGATAAATTAGGAGACCAGTGGCTGGTCACGTAACGCCGGCTAGCTATGAGATCCATGATGCCACGTGGCAGTTGCTAGTTGTTTAAGCCGCTACAGAGCTTTGTGACGCGGGCTACGGACCTCCGTCAAAGCTCATGTCAGTGGCAGTTAGCCGAAACTGTGTGACTTTGAGCTGGGTACAGAGCACCACGAGCTGCCGCTTGTTTCAATGGGAAATGTGGATGAATTTATTCCACAAAATTTGTTAATTTTGATGTGACAAAAGTTAAGATTAGACATCAAAATGACTAGATAAGATTAAAAAAAAATATCATGGTTTGGATTAAAAACACTCCCAAGGAAAACGTATTTCCTGGGTGAAACTCTTTAGTTTCCCTCGGTAAGCAAACTCCGCCTACGTGGCCAATCTTGTACTTCCACACATACATTCTGCTGCTGTACTGCTGGCAAAGTATGGGTTGCTTGAAAACTATTGTGTGTATTAAACAGGGGTGAGTTTTTATTGCTCATTAATTCACCCTTAATCCACCTATTATCGACGTATCTTATGACAGTGTTTTTGCCGGTTGGACTTACAAAATGAATGGAATAGATATTGTAGGCAAATAAGTAGCAGCAAAATGAAGCTGGACTGTAATTTGTGGCAAGTTTAGGGAATGAGGAATAGAGAAGAAGAAACTGGTGGGCTTGGAAAAGCCTATTGATTTCTAAAATACATTCTAAAAGGTCCCCTGCCTAACTTTAGCTTGACAGCTGGATTTGTGAATACTTTGAACTACTCAAGAACAAGGGTGCTGAGATAACTCCTAAAAAGACAGTGCTGGCGTGGACTGGGCTAAGAGGGCCTTAAGGAGACATTCAGAAACAGTCAAAGACTTTGCTTCAACCGGCACGGAGGGCCAACCGTGGGCCACAACCATTAATGGTATGGGAGGATGCTGGAAAAACGCTTGGCCCAAATTTGCATGTAAAAAAAATCGCCGATGGCACATTCGGATAACAAGACAACAGAGGAGGAGGAGGAGGAAGAAGAAGAGGCTGGGTGGGAAGAGTCAGCAGCATCTTTAATAATATCAGGGAAAACTCAGAAAATGAAAACTCTGCCTATAGGTATGGGGCTAATTAACAAAGTTTTGTCTGAGAGAGGAATCGGGGGCAAAAGAGAATGGTTAGATTCAATATTCCCCAAAGATTGTCTTCAAAGCTTAAACCGAGGATATTAAATGCATCAGAAATGATAATAATGCGAGCGTGTGAGTCACTGCTGGCGGCTTCCGTCTCACTCTGACGGTAGGCAAGATGTGTGTGTGTGTGTGTGTTTGTGTGTGTGTGTTAATATCCACTGTGTGGGAAGGATGTTTTAAACTCATGAAATAATGTGTTGTTCACAATCAGTGAACAACAGTTTATATGAAAATTAAGAAAATTTTCATACAGTGTTTGCATATATTCACCGCCAACACACACATTTCCCCCTACATGGGACTTAGCCCGTGGAGATCCCCCCATTACTAATTAAAACTCTTGACAAACCGTCTGTCTGCCTGGGACATGGTCACCATAGGGCCCCAGAGTGTTGATGAGATGATGAGCAACGCAGATGAGCAGAAGTTCTCCTTTTGTCAAAAGACAGCTACATTCATCTCCACATTAATGGAACCTGCTTGTGCCATTCTTTGAATTTATCACAAGTCAGGACAGCTAGGATTATGTAGATGTGATCTCAGAGCAGCTCGATGGCTACTCAGTCAACACATAATGCAACATCCAGCTTTCTCTCTATCTTCATTTTCTCTGTTATATATTGATATACAATATATATAACAATACAATATTGTTATATACTACTCTCTGCACTCCACAAAGAGTTGCAGACTCAGTTCAGCAATTTACATAAAAACAATTTCGTAATTTTCTCTAAGGATATCCAGCCATGCATGTACCAGTGTTGGTTTTGACAACAAACAAAGTGTTAGCAATATTCTTTATTTTTCTTAATCCTACCAACAACTAACAAATAATTGATCCTACAAGCATTGTCTGTGTATCCAAGGCCTAAAATACCTTATTCCTCTGTCACAAAGCTCCATTAACCAAAATGTTAACACACATCAGCAAGTCACATTGAAACATTGATGACGTTCCTTCACTACCATAAACATAGCACTGGGCTACACATACTCAGTAGAGCACCACACATTTAAAGGGCCCATTTGTGTGACGTCCTGTTGTGTTCTTGAATCAACCCAAAAAATGCACAAGTAGACTTTAAATTTCACAATTACTGTTTTCTGTCAGATTGTTTATAGATATCAAAGTTTACAATCCCACTTGAAGGCAGCTATTTTTCACAGGAGAGAGAAAAAGAAAAGAGACGAGGGAGACCGACATTCTTGTGGCAGCGATAAAGGCAGTGATGTTTCCCGTTTACTGTACAGGATTCTCAAATCGCCTCAAACCATAGCTGTAAAACACACCAACAAGTTTGATCGCTGATTGGCCACCGTAGTGTGACGTGTGGTTCCATTTTCCAAAAATTGAGTCGGTCTAAACTTTTTGCCGCAAGCCCGCTGCGTTAGCACATGTTGCTAAGGGTTCATGGCTTTGTGCATTAATTTATATACTGTTAATCTGCGTGCTGCTGGTTATACCAAACCATGAGTCCCATACCATGACGGTTCAGCAAGAATACAGAAACTGTTACAGACCTACCAAACTTTTTGAGGGTAGTTGTTAGGAAGAGTTTGCTTCCCGGCGGAAACTGCAGAGGTTCACCTGGGAAATGTGTTTTCCTCAAGAGTGTTTTAATCCAAACCACGACCTATTTCCTTATCTTTACCAGTCGTTTTGGTGCATATTCTTAATTTTTGTCTTGACAAAAATGCATATATATTATGGACTAAATTTAATCTCCGCCGAAACAAGCGGCAGTTTATAGTGCTCTGTACCCAGCTCAAAGCCACTCATCTTCGGCTAAACATGTCTCCTAACTGCCACTGATTCAAGCTGTGACGGTCAATAGCCCGCGTTGCAGAGCTCTGTAGCGTCTGAAACAACTAGCAACTGCCGCTCGGCATCATTGAGCTTGTAGCCAGCCGGCGTCACGTGACCAGCAGGCGCCACATGACGTCCTAATTTCATAGTATTTCCTACGTTTTGGTGATATATCATTCATGAGAAGGCTTTTTTTTTTCTGTGTTACTTTGGTTACTTGGATTATTGTTTTGGATTTTCTGTTCAGCATGGCTTGCTAGTTTTCTCCTAGTTGCAAAACAATAGCCTTAACCAACAGAAGTCATAGTAGTAGTAGGTGGTTGACATTTCAAATAAAAAGTGATTTAATGAATTTAACTTAACTTTTTTTGCAGTAATCCACCGCTAAAAAAAGTTCCCAACAAATGCACTATTTACTGTTTCAGTAATCTTTTCTAAAAGCTACAGTGCCTAAATGTTTTGGAAAACATTTGGGCCTCTAAATGCCAGTAGAAACCAATGGGCTTGTGGCTGAGTGCCAGGGAGATCGTCTGGCTATTACCAGACCAAGCCAAACTCAATAGATTTGAGATTGAGAATTGGTCTGGGGAGTCTGCTCTGTATTTTCTCTGCACAAGAGCTGTGACCAACAGGCATAGTTCAAATTAATTGCAATGTACGCAACGCAATTGGAAAGTCCTTCAATCAATCAGACCAACGATCGGGGTGACGTTCTTTGCAGAGCGAGCTACTACCAAAGCCGGTCAATCCTTCTTTTGTAGGAATTGTTCCAGGGAAAGTTTCTGTTACGTCATGGGTGAAAACTTGCTTTTGAAATCTTTTAAAACAGCAGTGACAGCAACAGGTTGCTGGTGCTGCGCTTCAGTTGCTGACATGTTGAATGTAAACAAAAAGCTGCTTAGTTGCTTCTCTATCGTCATCGTGTTTAACCCGCCAATAGCGTGCAAATGTGGATAAGCCAGTTTGTGATTGGTTCCCGAAAAATTGTGGACTGAAGTAGGAGAAATAAACGAGCAGGTTTCCAGACCGAGCCGCAGGGCGAAGTCAAATTGCCGGCAGAGTGGGCGGGGTTTACCCAGTCTACCACGGAGAGTGAATATAGACAAACTAACCCAATGCTTCCTTTTATGTGATTTGTGACAATAAGAAAAATAGAGTATTGAAAATCACAATAAAAAAAACTTAAAAAGCAACGTATGGCTTGATAAAAGTGTCCCTTTACTCGGTTATTTATGTTCTGTATTTTTAACGCTGTGAGCAAGAGAAATAAAATTCTATTTACCTACTTTGAATTCTGATGGAGGCAGAAATCTCTCCAAACCTATAACACAGATAAATATATAACACAAAATGATCTAAATAGCTAAATAGCACTACGTCTCAGTCATTTGGGTGAACCAAACCTTTAATAATCCTAAATTTTGTAGTACTATATAATAGCTGACTGTAGCTGCAGCAAACACTGGTGTGGTACACTTAGTAGAGCTTATCTTTTGAGGAAGCTTTCAAATATCTAAAGCCAATTCAGTATGGCAATAAGTGAAGATTACCATGGAAGCAGTCATGATTCAAGGCCTTTAGGTTTCTTTCAGCAGCTTGTTTACAGTCGGGTTTGCTGAAGTTTGACCCCAGTTGTTGTCAACCTTGAGCAGGTCTCTGACTCTAGGCCTGTCCCGTCCAACGCCTCCGTCCATTTGTGGATCTTGGAGGGCTGAGGGGTCAGCTCTGTTCTTACACCGTCAAGCCCCCTTGCCTGGATCCTCACTCTGCCAACTCCACTTACTGTCTCCTGCCCAGTCTCCAATCTGCTGCTACCTCCGACCGACCCTGATACATAGCAGAACACTGCAAGACATGTTTCCCTCTCAGCCAGTAAGGAGGGTTGTGTGTTGTGTTATCTCTCACTATCTGTGCCTTTCTCTATTTTTTTCCCAAACTGTCGACTCACATTGAATTACAGCTGCGTACTATAAGACTCGAAGCCATTGCAAAGGATCAGCTTCTATTAAGTCGCCTATTATCATCCCAAATCAGTCGCATTTTAGCATTTAAGTGTCGAAAGTTCACGCTGAATTTTCCAGTACCGTGCCTCAAGGTATAGAAGGCACATCAGGCAGCCGCCGATAACATGTTCTCTCTCTCTTCTTTCTCCACTGCTTCTCTCACACTGACTGTTTGTTAAATTACAAGGGATTTCACAGGGCCAGAGTTGGGTGTGATGAAATGCTTGCTGAAGAGAGCCTGGCACTAGCAATAAATGTTCCCAATGTTCAGTGTTGCATTGCGCAACAAATATTAAGCTAATCATCAGTCATTTTTTTCTGCTAGGCAACATTGGAGCCCTCTTAATACTATTTACCATTTCCAGTAAAGCCACCCCTCCCATACCCACTGCCCACCCCCTGCATCCACACAAACTCTTCTGCCCACCCCCCTCCCGCCAATCCAACCCGAGGCTGTTCATCTCTAATGAAAGAGAAGATAACGCACAGACAGTCGGGATCACACACTTAGATGCCTGCCCTACATAGTGCCTTTTCTTCCACCAAATACTTCACAAGATGTCACTGACATTATTTAAAGTGATTACATTTAGCAGACGTGAATGCCATGGAACAGCACAATTACTCTCATGGCAAATTTAGCCCTTTTGACAATCTCCCCTACAGGTTCGCCCCCACCCCCAGCCCCATCACTGCACGCATACACACTCACCACCTTTTAACACAGACACAAACAATGACTGTCATCCATACCGTGAAAACTATCTTATATTACACTAATGAACAAAGAAAACGCTGGCTTATGTTTCAATCCAAGAGGAAACATTAACTGTCATGCAAGTTCATTTCATCAATTTGAGAACGCTGGTGTTGGCTCTGTTACTGCATGTTTACAGCATTTCCAGCATAGTTATCATCAGAATAGAACTTCATTTATAGAAGATAATTGTTTTAGTTAATCTGGATTATAACTGTTTTTAAAATAGTTTTTTTTGGCACGTTATGACATTGTAAACCTATACATGTGGACAAATTTAATAAAATATTTTTTAACATTATGTAAGTCAATGCACATCATATATTTAAAGCAAGTAGTTATACCTATAAAACAAGGATAGAAAATGTTGGTGCACAAAATTAAAATGAATATCTATGTAGAAAATCTGAAGCATAGGCAGACATATACACAGACACACACATGTTCATTCTTACTTAAACGCACACACACATAAGAGATTTATTTCACAAGGACATGCAGAGCCTGAAGCCAGTGCTTAATTGCACCAGCTATCATTACACGGAAAATCAACAATTTTAAAAATACACTGAACACCTTTCATCTTCACCCTCCCCTAATCGCACCAGTAAGAGCCGTCTGGAAGGGAGCTTGATGTAGTCAAACTATCTAAACAGCGCCAGCGGGTGCCTCACAATCAGCACCACTGATGCAGATACTTTTGGACACGGCGGAGTGCTGCAATGCTGCCTCGCGCTGCTGCCATCCTTTCACCATCTTGTCTCTAATCGGGAATCAGATGTGACCCGTGTGCCATGTTTGCCTGTTTTGCCCATGGTGAACAGCAGACAAATGAACCAGAATCGCAGACACCGACACAAATCTCTCCCCTCTGTGTTGGTCTCTATTCGCTTTTGAGAAGCCATTTGGAGATTGGTGTTGAAACCAAACTGTTACTCGCCTCTGTCTTTGTGGAACAGCGAGGATGAACTGGTCTCCCTCTTTCCGAACTGAAGCGCTGCCCTCAGCCTTTAGGGAAATGATATAATGAGGATCTCTATGCCTACACTCGGCCTGATTTCAATTGTAAACGCTGCACACACCCTGCACTTTGGACCAGTGATAGTTGCATTATGGGCTGCGCTCAGAATATAACAGTCCATCATGTCCACACAATGTGCCACCTCACTTTTCACTGCTGTCTCATGCACATTATTTACAGACTCGTTATTTGCTGCCATAAAAAGTTTGAAATGTGATTGCTATCGGTGTTACAACAGCCTGCAAATGTGGTGGACACTGTGTTCAATAATAGGCAATTAACCAACAAACGCTAGTTATACAAGTGTTAGCTTACTTGAAACATGTTAAGAAATTGCTCAGTATTTTGGTAAAATTGAATAATTGAAGACCTCTGGAGAGGCTGAATGAAGCAATTAGCGAGAACAAGGTTGGAGAATGAGTGACATGCCGGGTGAAAGGTCAACTCACATTTGAGACAAGCAACGGTGCCAAACTCCCAATTTACACACACGCTGGCCCAACCTCTTAGCCTTAATATTGACAAATGCATAACAGCAGTGTCAAGTGCTCAAGGGTGATCTACTTTTTTCCTGATGTGGGGCTCCCTGGAGTACGGTGCAGAAACATATTCTCTTCAAACAATCCCAATGACAGCCAAATAGCCTGCTTGTCGCTTGTAAAAAACCTTCTAATGATGCGTGTCGAGGGAGCGCCCTGCCTTCTTGTAGCAGACGACTCCCCTGTGTACGAGGAAAAGCAGAGGGAAAAAATAATCATGTTTCCCCCAAATCATTCCTCCTCATGAAACCCAACGACACCCGAGCATCTAAACAAACCTCTCCTCTCAGGATCTCTCGCATTTCCTTCCTTCTGCTTTTCTGATCTGCCAAGTCAACATTCATTACAATAACCATTAAATTTTCATTTTCAAACAGTATTTGCACATATACGCAGATCGGAATATCTATTGGAAAAAAATTGGACATGATAGGTACATGAGTGGAAGCACAGGGGTTTTCGTGCTGCTATTGCATCAATGGAGCACGGAAGCAACTGTTCCATCCCTGTGCATACATTTCAGGTTCCCCCTTTGCCTTTCATATTATAATTAGAACAAAAATGATAGGAAGTTGGATGTTTGCTATCTGGGACTTAATGTTCCCTCATGAAATATTGTGGGGAGGAGACAAAATTACCTTCATGTATTTTTAATACTATTTATTGTTAAATATTGTAGTCTCGGCCACCAGACTACATCTTATAGGTTTGAAATGCCACAAACTAATCTTGGATTTTGGTATTTTTAAAAAGTAACTAATTGATATTGCTATTTGTATATTAAAGGAATATTGTTTTACAGTATATGGCTGCAACTAAGGATTGTGTATTATAAATTAATTCATAATTTAGTGGATTAATAAATCTCAGAGTTTCTCAGAGAGTTTAAAAAAAAGTTGAATTCGGTTGTTTTGTCCTAGTAACGGTCCAAAATCCATCATATTCTAGTATATATATACTATCACATAAAATAAAGAAAAGCAGCAAATCGGCATCATTAAGAGTCTGGATATAGATAAAGTTTGGCATTATTGCTTAAAAATGGCTTACATGAGTAAACAATTATAAAAGTATTATTTATTAAAATATGAATTATTACAATTTTTGTTGATTGCAATTATTTCAGCTCTATTTTAGTCCCATTTCTATGAGATGTAACTGCTGCTATATCTATATTCCATATCACTATTCACCTAAACTAACCACAATTAGCCCATACATAACTATCATGATGGTTAACAGTCTCAAATGTTATAAATCAGCGGTTAATAAGATCATTAGAGAAGCAATAGAACAGTATCCTGATCTTGAGGGGGCAAGCCAGTTCATTGTCAGATCACAGAGCCTCTATTAAAAACATATCTTTTTCATGTTCACTGAACAGTTGACAGTGCGGCCAATGAGAGAGCAGGAGGCTTCGTGTCTTAATGCCAAGAAAGTGGGAGTGCTAACGGGTCCTGATTTGCTCCGTTTATCTCTAATTAATTACCTTTACCTAATTAGATGCTCTGTTTCAGATAGACATGGAGTCAAGTAGACTAGATTATTAGTGTGCTCATCGGGCCTTTATAAAGGGCTGAAATTAATGTTACGTGCAAAAGAATCCGCTGCTTTAATTGCACAGGTGTTGCCTTATGGCAACACTTCATCATCCACCGGCTCCCCAAGATTTTTAGCAGGGATGCATTCAAAAGGACTATTCTGTGAACTGCACCATTGAACAGCTCATTAGTTAGGCTTGTTATTGTATTATTTATTACATTTGGCCTTCCCCCGTTGTCCATATTGATTCATGGGCCCTCTTTTTTTACCTCTTCTTCTCCTTGGCTGTCTGTTATTCCATAGCCAGTTAGTGAGTCTAATTTCAAAGCCTGTTTTCGCAGAACACCAGAAGCCATAAAGACGGGAAAAGTGGAAGAGTGTGTTTTCACACTGGCATCTCTTTTATAAAGAAAAGCCCCAACACATTTTCAAATAGCTTCCCTTGATAAACAAGGAAAACACAACACAAAGACTGTAGATGGGCTGGCAAAATTAATTTGATGATAACTAACTTAACATTGATAAAATTACACATTTAAATCTCCAATGTGGGTTTTGTGGACAATATTTTGAGAATACACGCATATTTGTGAAGAGTTAGAATAACAGATAGATAAAAAGCTCTTTGTATTTTCTTCATTGTGACCCCAAATATCAATCTGTTATACAGACAGTGTATTTAAAAAATAAACTCCCCATTTACTGCTACCAAATGCTTGTCAGTATTATTTTGAAGGTCACATTCTGTAACCAAAAACCCTATCAATCCGATGAATTTGAGAAAGGGTCATGCTAACCTTTATTGGCTACACCAAGCTAGCACAAACGTGTGTATAAATACTAGAAAACAAATGTTAAAAATAATTGTTAAAGGAATACACCACCGTTTGTTTGATTTGGGCTGATCATGGTCTCCCTTTGCTGTTAGGTGAGCCAAGGCCTTTTTTGTCTCAGTGCATGCATTGTTTAGTATGGTGCAACACAGGCAGAATCAATAGCACTCTTATATCAGACAGATACGACTTCAGCCAGCAGCCGGTTAGCTTAGCTTAGCACAAAGACTAGAAACTAGCAACTAGGCTATGTGCAAAGCTCACTTGACACATTTCTTACCATTGGACTGAGCCAGGCTAAGCTGCTTTCAGTCTGTGTGCTAAGCTGAGCTAACCGGCTACTGGCTCTAGGTACATATTTACCGATATATAAGAGGGTTATCAATCTTCTTATCTAACATTCAGCGAGAAGGCAAATAAGTACATATTTCTCAAAATGTTGACTGATTTCTTTAAGCTGATCTGCGCCACAATTAAGTGAAATGTGGAAGGTTATTCATAGTGATGTAGCATGGCTAACAATGGCCTGGCATTGAAACCACAAAAAAAGCTTTTCCGAAGCTGCCACATCCACATATTTTTAAAAATCTCCATCTCGATTGTTTTGGGTAACAGTGGGTCCAAGCCAGTACATGGATGTCAAGGATGCATCATGAAACTAAAAGCAAATACAGAATGATACAATACTGTACCCATGTATAGAATATACAGTATGTAGCGGTGCACTGTCAGTTTTAACGTTTCCTTTTGAAATACAAGACAATATTTTTGGGAGACAAACTGAAACGGCTCGGACTATTAACATTGTGGGGTGAACAGTAGATGTAAAATAAGATACATGACAGAAAGAAAGAAAACTGCCTTTAATTGGCAGTGGCAGCAGCTGAAGCTAAACCTTTTTTTCCAATCTGATTGTGATAGGTTTCTGTACTCATCGCTCTTCAGCTCCACCAGCTGTTTATTTTTTTCTTTCGTTTTCTTCTCCAGTCTCACATTGTTTTGTTCCAGGGAAAAAGCAAGGCTGACAGCTTGAGGAAGTCTGAAAGTCTGATGTCCCGGCACTTATAGCCCTGGTGAAGAAGTGGATAATGCAGTTAAGTAAGGGACGTGGCGAGAGAGAGAGAGAGAGCCTGAGGGAAGCAGACTACTGTACATGCATATGGTCCTCTCCTGTTTATCTTCTCCACTGCTTCCTCCTCACCACTTATGGCCCTCCGCAACCCCGTCTTATGGCACCTTTGCCAATAAGAATGGGCAAGGCAGCTGTAACCAAGCATGCTTAAGGCCACTGACCTGGAAACGTGGCTCAACCTAGCAAGCCCACTCACTAGCCCCTCCTGGATTTGTATGGCCGGGAGAATGTGAACCCCACCCCCTCCCCACAATACTTCATATCACACTGCCCCTAACTGAGCTTACTGGCAGTGTTACTATTGTCCTAAAATGGATGTGCAAAGACTCAGTCTAAACATGTATACAAGCATGACAGAGACAGAGAGGCAGAATACAATTTCAATGTCCTCCAACACATTTCATCACGTAAGGATCAAGTATCAGCGTTAAATGAAGTGAACGCTTCAAAAGCTTCGCAAGTCAATAGTCTATGTTCAAGGGTTTTCTTTAAGGGGCTCGACTGTGATGGATATATTAAGATAAATTTACGACAGCATCCCTCCCTCCCCCATCTTTACTTTATTTCATCAAATGTCTGTAAGATATCAAACAGTGACAATTTCTTTACAAGGCACACTTCAGGTTTATTTAACAATAGCCTATCACTTCAGAAATTTCTCTCAGAGAAGAAAAAATGAACGTGCCATGTTTGTTCAATGCCTTGGAATGAGTGAAATTAACAAAGATGATGTGACACTATCTGTCATCAGCCATTACAAATCAATGGGCTCTCCACCTGCTTGGGCATATTCCCAGTGGTTTTACTTCCTTAAAAGTACAGCAGGTATTTTAATGCGTGATGAAAGGCTCGTTTCAGCTAGCATGAAATATGAGGGACATGTGACGACTGCGATGCGACCTCCTGTCTCAGAAGCTGCTCGCAGAGACAAGATGAGGAATCAACCGTCACTTTTGAGATGTGACGACAGGCTTTAAACTGAAGTATTTTAGCTTGTGTCACGTTTAGAAACAATTAGAGCTCATTGATGTTTGATGGTGGAGTGGGGGACTGCTCATTTTAGACGTTTAGCATTTCAAGTAGGCTGACATATTAAACTTAAGACAAAAAAAATGTATTCTACTGATAGTGTAATGACAGACATTGCTTTAGCTTGTCTTACACCTGCGTCATAATCAACCTACTTCAGCATAAAACAAGTAATGGTGACCTAAATTTGCTCCATATCGTCCATTGATGTTACTTCTTTCATTCTATTATGATACATATACATATGACAACACGGCACTGATTTGAAGTAGGAAAGGCCCCCTGCCAGACAAAGGTCACTCAGCCAAGAGCACAGAGAACATTCTCCCATTTCCCATCCTATATCTTTAGAAGTGTGGGTGGAGCGTAGGGGTGTCTCTCACACTCTCTCTCCCTGACACACTCCCGCCGCACTGCTGTCCTCAGCATCTCCGTGGGGCGGTGACTAATTGCCCCCGTAAATCACTGTGCAGGCCGTGCGATCCTCCGTTTATTTTTCCTGACAGTAATTTAGTGCTTGCTCTTTTACACACTTGTCATCGCGTGTTTTTCCTCACATTAGAGGCTGGTGGAAAAAGGACGGTAATTAACGGTGCGACGCGCGCTCGCCATGGCTCTTTCATCATAGTGTGATAATTGTGCTCCTTGTCTGTCACGGTAACCTCTCAGTTTCCCCTGGAACTTCCTTGGTGCCATTTGTCAACCCTGAGAAATAGGGAGGATTCTGGGGGCCTGGCTGCGATTCGGCTCACCTCGCTACCTGTTTTCCTATTTGTATCAAGACTGGGTCATTTATATTTCACACAAAACTTGTCAAAAATATTAGCCTCATCCTGCACAGGAAGATAAAAGATATATGGTAAACACACCTGAGTGCTTGATAGCTGAGAAGTTTCACACCCTCCTCTGCTTTTTATGTCCTTATTCTTTTTTAGTCCTGAAAGGAGGGGAGGTCGCAGAGGAGTTGGAAGGGACAGCCTAATAAACAGTCCTTCCATTCATAGTGCTGAGATGCAAAAGCCAGGGCAGTGGGGATGGGCAGAACAGCTGAGACCATTGCAAACCCATTCAATGAACTAATATATTTACAGGAAAGCCCAGTTCACTCATCTCCTTAGAATGTACAGCAGTATAATGCAGTGTATATGCTGGAGAACATGTCATATTCTATTTTTATCAGCTGCGGGCAGGTGATTCACTGTCTACCTTGTTATCCTCTGCTGTTCCATGCTGTGGATGCACGGTATCCATCACCCATAACCTGCACCCCAGAGGTTAAGTCATCAATAACTTTACTGCTGAAAATATTGCAGAGGACTTGGAGGTTTGCGTAAGGTCCTTTGACTGGCTGTCCACTTCCCACTCCGTGTCCCCCTGCACCCCCTTCTCCCAACTTCTCCTGGATTTTTTAATATCTTTATTCTCCTGTCACAGACAGGGGCTAATGGGATGTGTGGTCAAGATTTCAGGATCCATCACTGGCTTGCTGAAGAATTAGCATGGGCCCCATGCATCACCTGCCAGAGCTGTCAGGCCTGCTGTCTACTGCGCTTCATTATAGCGTTGGCACTGTGCTGCCTGTCTCCCCTCGGCACTTGCTTCTCCCCAGCCAGGAGCCATGGCCGGGAAAAAAGAAAAAGGCACTACCACGCCTCTCAATGTCAGCCCTGGTCACCAGCCACTAAATTAGGATACACTGTTGTGCTTTTAGAAATTAGGGAGAGGAGCGGACAGAGCCTCTGTCGGCCGAGGATGCTCACAGAGACAAGCGATTCACCCTCCCTCCTCTTATCCTTTCACTCCTCCTTCTCTCTTTGACATAGCTTTAAGTGGGGTTTTTTTCATTCTTTTTTGGGAGGAAAAAGTCTTTAAAAACTATTAGGGTAATTAAGCAGCAGTTGGCCCCTGTCGCGCTGAAGGAACTATTTTATTACTCATGTCCCTCTGGTTGGGAGTAGAGGGTACTGCTCTTATTTTTTGGTGGCTAACCCCCTTGTGCCTCATTCAGAGCCTGGACCCAGAAAACCCCCTCGAGAGCCATTCTTTATGTCTCCTCTGCAGCGCAGATTAGACCAGCAGTGCTAAGAAGGTCACAGTGAAAATGAAGAGAGCAAAGCAGGACTACAGCTGGGGACCCTACCCCGGTCCTTTCCCTCTCCCTCTTATTAGCAAATCAAAGCTGCCTCCAGAAAGATTCACACTCCTCACCTGATTTTGTCCTTTTCCGCTAATAACATAGCCACTTTGCCTTGACTGACAGTTTTCTTTATAATTGGCCCATGATCTGGCAAGAATCTAATAACCAGAAAATCCCCTCTGAGGGTCTGCCGGGCTTGGGCGACCTGTCTACACACACGCATGCGCGCACACACACACACACACACACACACAGCCTTCACCATCCCCCTAACACCATCTGCAAAGGGCCGTTGCCATGCCACACTGTTTGTGCACAACAGCGGCGAGCTAATCTTAACGTTCAATAATGGTGTGAATATTCAATGAGCAGCCCAGGCAGAGGATCCATAGTAGCACACTCTAATTACTGTTCATTTGCCAGAGTATCAAAGCCTAATTACTGTTCATTTTAATGCTCGGGAGAAAAGGGAGGAGAGTCAAGGCAGGGTTAGAGAAAGATGCCCTCCAGAGATCAGCCAGTCAGTCTTTATCCGTCTCTGTCTCTAGCTGTCTCTCTGCTTACAGCCTATTCATTGTCTTTGTGCGTGCCAGTGCTCATGTCTGTGTACATGCTACGTGTATTCCTACGCTTGTGTGTTTTATTGTGCGGGCAAACATTCAGAATTTCTTCAAACAAACACGTTAATCAATCACAGAGACAGCTTAGAGGAGAGAGAAAAAAGAAGACATGAGAGCACGAGACGAAGGCAAGAGACAGGGTCCATAATCCGGAGCTTATTGTTTCTTTTCTCTTTTTTTATCTGTTTAATGTGTTTTGGGTAAATATCAGACAAGGGAAGGGAGGGGACTGCCGTCATACTGTCTTTGCCTTCACCAGAAGAAAGCTCCTTTTTTTCCCCCCTTCCTTCTCACCTAATCCTGACAGAAGCCACCACAATCACTATCTGACACCCATTTGACAGTTTCTGTCACCAATTAGCAGCTAAATCAGCATCTCTCCAAACAAGAAAACGAGGCAATTTATATGTCTTATGAATTATTATTTAGCGCTTGTCTAAGTGGGTTTTCTTCTCTTTTCATTCTTATTCCTTCACATTAGAAAACAGATGACTGCATTGCAGTTGGTGGCTCACTGGTCCTGTCAGATCTTCTGGCTCCCCGCATCGGCGCAGGAGGCCCCTATGGGCGGGGAAATAAACCCTGTCTTCCCCTATCAGGAAGTTTGTCTTGTGAATTTTCTACCCCTTGCTCCACAAAATTTACAAGGCATCGACAACCCCTTTAATGAGGCACACCAAGCTGTTTGCCGGCTTTACCCATGATAGGATGTTAAATGAAAAGCTGCGTGCAACATTTGCGGTTTGTTATCATTCAATCTGCTTGAGACCACAAACTGGTCATTATCCAGCCATTATTTTCCTTGATTTACAATCACGGGGGGAGAAGGCGATCACTGGGGCTTGTTCTCCCCTCGGTGGGACGGATTGGAACCAGCTTGAAAATTTGCATTTACATGATCCGGCTGAGCAGCTTATTAGATCTGGATATTTATTTTCCACTTAAACCGATGTTTGATTACACTTTAATAAAGAACAGGGAAATCACTGAGCTGGCTGGGACTGACTGATCCTACCCAGTGGTTTCTTAGGGATTTTGTGTAATGAAATGAGAGGGACAAAAGATAAGGAAGCTTAGGGAGTTTATGACAGAGACGCAGATCAAGATGATAAGTAAGACAAAAACAAGGGGATGCAAGGGGAAGACCCTGCAAAAGAATCATTTTCATTCCCTCGACACGTCTAAACAGTTATTGTCTGACAAAAGGCAATCATAAAGGATAACAAGGAGATTCAAAAACCAACATTCAGATCAGACAAAGATGCTATTTCTGACAGGTTCAAACTGTTGTTAGGAAGAAAATACCCAACATCCACCTTATAAAATAGGTCATGATCCACAGCAATGGTAACAAACAACTCTGCAGAGGTGTCCCTGTGCAGTACCAAAATGCAACACATGTTATCGACACCTTTTATCTACATATCTCTCCTTTTTTTAATAAATTTATGCCATTGGCCACCCTTTACATCCATCTGTGGGTTTTACAAATATTTAAACATTGGCGAAGTAATTTTGTCAAAAGTATGGTCTGGAGTTTAGCCAAAAAGGTATAAAATGGCTCAAAGATTGAAATGTTATGTACGTGTTGTTAGGGCGGGAGGTAAAAACTTAGGGGTACTGGTTATTGAATAACTATTAACACTGACTGTATAAAAAGAAATCCTGTCCCACCTGACAGGACATAAGGGAATATAAAACAGATGAGTATGTCAGCCAAAGCAAAAATGGAAAATACTATGAGAATACACGCCATGATTGCTTATGGACATTTGCTTTAAGCCAAGTGATGTTACACTTGACTTAATCAATATTTGCCTTAGAAAGCCATTCATAACCAAGTCAAGGTTGATGATTAAGTCACAATACTTGAGTGTATCTCTGGTGTAAAGTAAAAGGTCATGATCCGCGTTGGGGGCAGTGTGGGTGTGTTTCATTGACACACTAGCTCATTTCTGGACTTCAAGATGATGCATGTGATCCAAACAATAGGCTTATTTACGCCACAGACACTAGAGCAGTGGTGGAATATAACTCAGTAGTTATAGTAGTTCTACTCTGCTACACTTCAGAGAAAAATCTTGTACTTTCTGATCCACTTCATTCATCTCAAAGCTTTAGTTACTAGATACTTTACAAATTAAGACGTTTGCACAAAAAAAAAATGAAGTTTATAAAAAACTAAATACAGGCCTACGAGTCCAGCTGAAATGATCAGACAATTAAACACTTAGTTGATTCACAGAACTATTTTGAGTACTTCTACTTTTCAGTACATTTTCCTGATGATACTTACTAGCTTTACTTAAGTAACTTTTCCAATGCAGTAGGCAAAAAGTAGGACTTTTACTCTTAAGTTTTTATAAATATTTTTAAAGTGTGGTATTAGTACTTTTACTCGTGTGATCTGAATACTTTTTTCACCACTGCACTAGAGGCTCTGCACCTCACAGCCAATTGACAAAAGGTTGATACACAACACTTTCTGAAATCATAAACTTGACTTAGAACTTAAATGGGCCCGCACACACACACACACACACACACACACACACACACACACACATCCAAACACATTGTGCTATACATAATTCCTCTATCCCAGTTTCTGTAACTACTGCTTATTCACCGAGCAGCACAGGCACAGAGAGAGAAAATGCAGAGGTGAGCCTTTGGCCTGGAGTGCCCCTCATTTAAGACTATCGACAAAATCAATAAAGTGAAGTATACTTCCTCGCTCTTTTGGCTCTGTTCCCGTTCCTGAAGCATTCCCTCAAGTAACCTACTCCAGCTGAGTTCTGTTACTGTAGCTCTTCCCCCACGTGTACACATCCTCAACCACTGTCTTTCCCCTCAGCAAATGAAAACTACACCAACAGAAACTACAGTATACGGTGTAAAACAAGCCAAGCCTCGACACAAATACCAGACAACGTGGTCAAAAACTTCTGTCTTGGAGTGAAACACTGTGTGCTATGACACGTCCCATTGTGCAGTGGAAGTTGTTGATTATTGTTCCTCTATAAGTCAAAGAAAGGTTAATGGCCTCACCGGAGCAGAGAAAGTCGAAAGACAAAACAATTAAGACATGCAACAGCATGTAAGATATATATATATATATATAGATATATATATATAAATATATATATATAGATAGATATATATATATATATATATATATATATATATATATTCACACACACACACACTATATATACACGTATATATAGCTTATTTATTATTGATTGTCAGTGAACATGACTGACCAGTAAAAGCATTTTATACATTATTTCACATGATGCATATTTTCCCTGATAGCCATTTTGAATTCTTCTTTTTTTGTCATGATTAAATTGAATAAGAAAACAACACTTGGAGTCTACAGTTGTGCTGGCAGTTCTGTGAGGCTGCTTTGATGTAATTGAGCATGCCAGCATGCTAACATTACCACAATGCCAATGTACTGATGAGCATGTCAGAAGTTTACCAGGTTAGCATGGTAGCATTTGCTAATTAGCACTACACAAAAAGGAAAAAAATCTGTAGTTTTGCAGGTATTTGGGCTATAACTAGGGCATCCGGTTAGATGGTGTTGGCAGGTGAGTGAGGAGCTATTAGCCAGGGGGAATGGAGGGGCGTCAGCGTGTCCTTCCCGCCCGTGGTTGAAAAGTTCCCCTTTAGTCCGAGCAATCACATATGCATGTAGCGGAGCCTAGACATTCTTTATTTATTTAAAAACTTTAGCAACCATGAAAAGCAAGCAGAAGAAAAACCAAACTAAGTGACATGTTCTGTTTGTCTTTCTATCAATCTCCGGCATTTGGCTTTGGAACCACACACACCAACAGCGCCACACCTACAGTACACATGCACCCCCTGGCACATACACAACAATTAGCACTATCCGTCCGAGAATGTTAACTAATAACAATTCAAATTGTTGATGCATAATGAATAATATTGGGTTACTATTCCTTGTTCCATTGGCAATTATGTGGTTATGCAGATATACAAACTTTAACACACAAACAACAAACAAACTAAGCAGTCAAATACCGATGGACGTTGATTACCATGGCAACGGCGTAAGCTTCGAAGCGTTTGGGGCAGCATTTTGACCTGATGATGGCTCGAGATGAAAAGTAAGAGAACCACGATAGAATTCACTTGTCCTGTAGATTTGTATTGCATTTCTTTCCCACTCTCACACTATTTCCTATCCTCATCTCTCTGCTATAAACTAAAACACCATTAAGTGAAAGGCACAATCGTAATCTTGTCAAGAACATGATGCTTCACAACAAAGCTCTCCTTGCACACCCTGTAAAAAGCTTTGTGCTGAACAATCAACAGTTTCAATAAATATCACAGAAGAGAAAAAGGTGCTGCTTTTCCACTTTTTTTATTCCCAGTATGCCCAATTAGCTAGCACCTTGCTGGGTGAGCACTCTCACCATTGGTTACTGTACAAATAGGAGGGGGACGGAATAAATCTTGGGATTTTAAGTCTTTGATTGACACAGAGATATCCTCGGGCTGTGTACCCATCAACATTAAAGTACATCAACAGTAAAATATACAGGTAGGCTACTGTTCTGAGTTACATTTCTCTGTGTCAGTGAGATAGATTCATTTCTGTTTGATTACCTCTAACATAGTCATTTAAGAGTTGACATTTTAATACTGTATAATTATTGTCAACATACCAGAATAGCAGGCTATGGAGCAGGACATAGTAGTGATTTTTTTCATGAATGGCATCCACTTTCAAACACAACCTGCCAAAACAAAAGCATGTATTTGGTGATTTTTTACTTTTACATTCCACTGGGTTATTGCAAAAACGAGTTTTTTAAATCTTTTTTTAAGACCATTATGTTTAAAATTTAAACAATAAAAAAAAAAGTTATGTCTGTGGTACAATCCAAAAGATACCAATAACACAGAGCTGATTGGTTAAGGGTGCTATCAATGCTCTTGTCTAACTCTGCAAAAAGACAAACACATTAATCAAAGTGTCAAACTGGTCATATTAACTAAAAGGTTGGGACCTTTTAGTTATGAAAAAAAAATGGCATGAAAATGTCACCTCATGAGTTTTTTTAACATTAATATGAGTTCGTCCCGGCTGCCTATGTTCCCCCAGTAACTAGAAATGGCGATAGGTGTAAACCAAGCCCTGGGTATCCTGCTCTGCCTTTGAGAAAATAAAAACTCAGATGGGCCAATCTGGATTCTTGCTCCTTATGAGGTCAAAAGGGGTCAGGTTACCTCCCTTTTCTCTGTTTGCCCACCCATCATGGCTTTCAAACAGGCAAAGGGGCAGTTAGTCAAGGTCACTAAACTTATCTCCAAATTAATTCCTGCAGTTTACATCTGCTCTATGTATATAAAAAGCGAATATAAAATGCATTTTTTGTCTGGGTTCTAATAAATACTCTTTGAGGCGTGAGAGATGAGGTGGGAAACAAAGCTTGAGTCTGTAAGGTCAAATCTTTGGGTTCATAGACCCCGAGGAGGTAAATTGATTGTTGAGTGTTAGGGGAGGGGTAGGAGGTAAGCATTTAACTGCTGACAGACAAACTCTGGCCCTGCAGGGGAGAGCATGCAGCACATTGCTTGACACCATTTCCACAGGCCTGTGTTCCACAATCCTCTTCTGTTCAATGGGGCAAGACCTTGTGCTTTTGTTACAATTAACCTATTAGGAGAAGCCTTTTATTTGCAGGTGATTCCACACTCCCTTGCGTGCCTCAATAACACTATTTTGATCTGAGGGACTATGGCCTACAGACATTTGCCAGATAAATTCTGTTGAAAAATGGAAGATGTTTCATCAAAAGCGATAGGTCAGCACTAGCGTGGTTCTATCAAAACATAACCACATTTTTTGAAATAAACAAAATTAACCACACTTTATATCCCTTGTTTGGAATAAATGTGATGCTTCTGCAGTGTATATGGAGTATATGGCCTGCAATAAAAACAAATGACTCTTACCCTTGGTGAAAAAACATAAAAGTATTTAAAAATTGACCCCAAGGGTCTGCTTTGTCCGTGGCTGGAGGCATTATTACACCCTGGTTGTCACAAAGTACCCCCTCAGGTCATTACTCCCGGGCAGCCACAGACCCTTTGGCAGACAGAAGCTGAGCTCCATTATATGGGACGCAACGAGGGGTTGAACGTAGCAAATAGGAGAGGGAAAAGAGGGGGACGGACTGGCCCTGGATCTGAGGAAACGGAGATGTTAGCGGGAGATGGCACCGTTCTGATGTGATGTTTTCTGGGGCCTGGCCCAGACCTGGAAGCCGCCCATTTGGGACAGGTTCTAGTGGTAGCTGGCATGTGCTGGCAGAGAAATACTTCTATCCTTTAATAATCATGAACATAATTGCATATTTTTTCATTTCATCTGCTTTTCATTTGATGCATATATTCTCTTTAGTTAAACTGTTCCCTTCTCGCCCGTTCCAGCCCATTGGACTGCAGATGAGAGTAATGTGCTTTTTGTGTATTAAATCAAAGCAAAAGCCCATTGTAAAATGTATTAGCATTAGCATTTTGAGGCCAAACAAAGAAATATGTGTCAAGGCACGCAGCCGTCAAAAAGCTCAATTCATAATGTTTACTTAAACAATACATTAAGTATTTACAATCAAAAAGACACAGAGCACTGTCTCTAAACAGTGGGTATGAGGACAGTGGCACAATTATATGTTGGTGTCATACTGTAGCACACTGGATTGGAAACGGGGAAAAAATTACTATAGACTTCTGATTTTAGAACACTGGACCAGGATATTGATTATACAGCTACGACAACAAAATAGTTTTTAGTGGCAATGTTTTTGCTGGTCATGTGTTTTAGTGTCGAAGTGGCTATAGTTCAGGTTTGGCAGAACATCACCAGGGAATATGCTTGGCTGGTGTCGGGGCTTTTTATTGTAAAGTGGGAGACTAAGTATAAACAAGACTCAGTTTACACAGACTTCAGTTTAGCACCTGAGAAGCGCTGTGGTGAGTAGCAGACCGTGCTTTTCAGGTGTTGCGCTAATTACTCTGCCCAAGTAGCGTTGCTTTGCCTTTTGTGGAAAATAGTTCCCAGTATGTATACGGTTAGAAGATGGCTTTGTCTCATGTGACCTTCTTATTTGTACACCCTGTGACTATACAAATCACAGTGTGATTCAAGCTCGACTACTGCAATGTGTAGCCCATCCACAAATCCTTCCACTGGCTTCCGGTCTCACTCAGGATTGAGTACAAGGTCTCCCTTCTTACCCACCAGTGCATCCATGGTGATGCTCCCTTCTACCTCAAGGAACTCCTCGACCCACAAACCTCCACACATTCCTTCCGCTCTCGTTCAACGTATCCTGAAACCCCCCCGGCATTTTGCTTACCTGCTCCCAGTCTGTGGATGCTCTCCCTGCCCAACTGAGGACACCACAGACTGTGGATGCTTTTACACGCGGCCCTAAGACTGACCTATTCAGCAGAGCTTTTGGCTGATATCCCTTTCATGGCCTTTTGTTGTTTCTTTTAATATTACGACTTTTTTTCTCCTTAGCATTTCTATGCTTTACTTTGATATTTGCTAAAATATAAATTGCGTTACAAATAAAAATGTATCATTATTATTATTATTATTAACATAAACATAGCTGAGGCAGGTATTTATTCATAAACCAAAGTTTAAGGTTAATTCAATTTTTTGTTTGATCTTTATGCTCTGGGAAATAAAACAGGCAGGGATCCCCAAAGTCTTTCGAATTCACCCTCTGGGGGTTAAGAACGTCTGTATAAACTTGCATAGCAATTAGGGCTGGGCAATATATTGATTATCAGAGGTGGAGTGGCAATCGGTAGAGTCAGGACTTTTCCCAGTGGGTTGGTAGTGTTTTGAGGCCGCGAGGGCCGGTCTGATAATAGGTGCTGTATATACATTGCAAGTTCTTTGCACCACCACCCAGCGGCCGGGTGTGCCGTTTGGGGCTGCCCAGTCGCTGTTTAAACGGTGCATCCTCTGCTCAACCTGTCCGCCGGGTCGCAGCAGTCTCTTATCTCAATACAAACACAGGCTAAAAAGAAAGCACTAACGGTCACAACCATGTCTAGGATATTCAGAAATATAGGGGGATCAGTGAGCGGCCCCTCCCCAAATGGCATAGCCTGGTTGGCCTAAGACGTAAAGCCATCAAACAGCTCTTTTTCTTCATCACGTTGGAAGTCCATCGGTAACGTTAACAGACAGTGTGTGAGTCTAATGATGAAAACCAAAAAAGAAAAGGGAAAGGTGGCGCTGTGATGGTCAACTTAAAAGGAACAAGGGATTGTGTTGTTGTGCTGTGTGTTGTTATTTCATGTGATTGGGTGATGGTATTTCAGAGAGAAAGTTACAGTTTTCTGTTTTATGCATGTATGAGTTGACCATAAAGCAAGTTTTTAAAATGATTGCTATGATTTGTATCACTACCATAAGATGTAAAGCCAATAATGTGGATCCAATCTTGTACAGTATAAGCTGTTATGGAATTTATGCAAATGGATCTGAGAATACTCTCATGTGAGGAAATGTAGAACACTGTTGGTTTTTGTGTAATGACTCATTCATTACATCTTTGGTTTGAAGATCGGAGAGCCATCATGTACTGTGAATCTCTTCCCCTCTTTCAGAGCATCACATGTGCACGTCAGACCGTCAATCAAACATGACAGCTATTTACACTCACTGGGCGAGATGAAAGGTTCTGGCTCCATCACTCAGGCCCCATTCACCTAAGAGAATAAGAAAGAAGACAGACAAAGCAGGAAAAAGGCCTGTACATTTTTATATTCTCGGCTGTCTCGGATGCTTTCCTACGGCAGACACACCGACAGTGCACGCAACCTCACAGCAGCTACTGTGTGTATGTGTGTGTGTGTGTGTGTGTGTGTGTGTGTGTGTGTGTGTGTGTTTATGGGTGCAGAGTTATGGCAGAAACACAGACACACACACTCTTACTAATACCTTTGATGTTCAAGGTGCTGTATCTGTTGTGCATGTCTGTCCTCTCAAATCATTCCCAGCACTGGGAGTAAAACATGGAAACAAAGGCAAACAACATATCCAAAAGTGTCAAACGACACATCTGGTGTTTCATGTTAGCTGGATTAGGGTGACATGGAAGCAGCTTCAGTCAGTTAAGATGCAGGACGGGCTAATTGACACTGGCTGCTGCAGGAGGCGAGAGGTTAGAGAGGCAGGGAGATTTCATCTCTGTCATGAACTGTCCTTCAGCAAAGCTAACTCTAATTAGACTGTGGATTAAAAGTTAAAGGCTTCAAATTTACTATTATAAAGAAGGATAAAGATTCTAACCTAATGTACAGAGCAGTGACTTCCACAAAAAATGAATCAACAACATTTCTGATTAATCATTCAAGTCCATCAACATCCTCTGCAGCTTCTCAAATTTTGGAACTTGCCGCAAATTTTAGACGTGAATCAAATAACTGAGCTTTTGCAGCTTGGTATGACCATTTCTTACTAATTTTTGACATTCCGTAGACTAGGCTAAATGAATCAAAAGAGTAATAGATAGATTGATTAATTCATGTAAAAATAAAAATCATGAGTTTGTAGCCCTATTTTCATTTTAACCAACCATTGTATCTCCATGGTATCTTATGTCACCTTTTAGAACTACAGCACATTTCAACTTACACCAAACATTCAGTATGCTACTCTTTTAAACATCAAGATTACAGACGTCAAATAGTATAAAACCCGCATTAAGTGATTTTTGGCCACTTGAACTCTGTGGAATGAGCTGTAAACACTGACAACATTGAAAATATCCCATTATAAGGTGGATATGATACATTGATGTTTTCAGCATATTTTGTCATTAAGAGAAAATATTTTGTACTGGTGTATGATGTATGATGGACTGTGTCACTTCAGGCAGGTTTAAAGTCTCTCCTTCATGGAACAATGGCTTCCAAAATGGTAAATTAAAAATAAATTTAAAAACACTCTAATAAAATATGTTTGGAAAATGGTCAGCACATATGTAAAGTATGATTTGTAGCAAATGGGCTTAAGATGCAAGAACATTAGTGTGGTGCTTTAAAAGAGACATATCATGCTCCTGTTAAGGTTTATACTTGGATTTTGTGTTTCTAATAGCTCTAACATGTGTTTTCTAAAGGCTTCAATGTTCAAACAAACACTTTGGCCACACTAAATTTCTGTATTCAGCCTCGGTAATATAGCGGAGTATACGTAGTTATAGGTATAGGTGAGTAGAAATAGTCAGATGGGGGGGGTCTTTTTTACAGTTTGTGGGTCGGACTCCTGACAACCAATCGTATGTGCGAAGCACTAAAAAGGTGAGTTTATTCATAATGTGTCCACTTTAATATTATGTTAACGTTACCAAATGCTTACTGAGCTTACAGAGCTGTGGCTCAGCAGCTCTCCAGCTGGTGGGGGAGAAAACACACCCGCCATCTTTAAATGTTACATGTTTAATTGACTTATTAAAGTTTCTTCAGAGGAAGCTTTCGCTGTCAGAATGAATCTTTTTTTTTGTTTTTTTTTAAAGTATTCCCTACCATTTAAAGAGTTTATATTATATAATTCTTATTTTGAAACTTTCCTTCCCAGAAAAATGACTCATCTTTACATTTCTAGTGAAGGCGCCACCTTGGGGCTGTAGTAATTATGACAAGAGCAAAACAGAAAAAATTAGGCAAACTATTGGAGCCCGACGTTCCTGAATAGAAGGCAGGTTGGGGTGGTGCCTGGGTCCAACAAACGCCTGAGTTCTCCCAGCATAGGGAGGCAAGGTAATTGTTTTTACTTTACGATCGTCAAGTTCAGCGATTAACCCAAACCATGATCTTTTTTTCAAGAAAACCAAGTAGTTTTTATGCCTAAACATAACCAAACTGTGACTGTTTCACAACGTTAACGACGTGTTTAAAAAGGCGACCTTTACCTTAAAAACACAACGTTCCCGGGTTTAGATATGAGGATGGAAAAGGCTTGCGAGGGTCGTATTAGAAGGTAGGAACAAATTGGCCATATGGTGGTTTGAAGGACTTGGAAAAATGGGACTGACATGTCCAAGTTCTCGCTACAGTTCAGGTACATAAAAGGGTCCAGAATTTGAGAAATGGAAATGTATTGAATATGTGAAGCCCTAACCTGACTAACCTGCATGAATGGATATTCCTACTCTTCAAATGCTTTGGTTTAAATAAAATTAACAATAGATGCCTGTGATTGTAAACATAAACACAGTGACTCCATCAGTGCTTGTCATTCATTTGAAATTGAGCTGTGACTGCCTGCTAAAGGACAGCTGCGACTTTCAGCTCCAGTGATAACTGCTCAGTTCTGTGTAAAACAACACAAAGGCATCTATCTCGCACCGTGTGCCAACACCGGCTTCAGAAATGATAATGAAATGTCTTTGAAAGGTGTGAAGGAAAACAACTCGGCCGGTTTTATAAATCACTTCAGAAAATGATAATAGATGCTGAAATAAATTTGACAATTATTGGCTGAGGGGAAACTTTTCAAATAACCAGGTTTATGGTAAGTCATATCACTTGGCAGTCGATCATCATGATCACGACTGGATTGTCCCAGAAGGTGGCATATTTATTAGTATGCAACAGATGGGGAGCATGCGTTTTCCTTTGCTATGGCTTGTGAAATTGGTCTTTTGGTAGCAGTATAAATATGATGAACTGTAGCCTATAACAGGCACTGGAACCCACACAAGGACAAAATGTCCAAATGAGCACCAAAAGTCATGTTTTAGCTGCTTTACAGCAGTGCCATCAATGATTGATCTACACCATGCTGAGCCAGTACAGGAAACAAAGCATAGCGCCTATAATTTAGTGGAAAAACAATGCATAAGACCATCAGCTTGTGCATCCATTTCAGTACAAGCATTCCCTGGTGCAGATAGATCATTAAACTACCAGGCGCTTTGCAATATGGTGTAGTCAATGTCACTGAAAAGATGGGACAATAAAGTGAGGTAGGGGGTTGCAACAGCACGGAGAGAGCATGGAGATGTATTAATGTCACATAGGCTTTAGCTTGCCTCCTTAAGCCCTGCAAAGAGTCACCAAAGCCAATTTCCATTATCATATTGATTGAAATAGTTCATCATAGTGTAATTTTAGGTTTATCGCCACCCGGTTGGGAATAAGACCAAAGCATTATCCAACAAAAGCTATTGTTCCAGGGGACGTTTCGCTGTTCCAGTTCATTGATGGAGTTGATTAAGTTTAAATGAAGCAGACACTGGATAAAAGTGAGGGTATTGACCAGCGAGCAGTGTGCCGCGCTTGAAAAAGCCTGATACACGCGGAAAAGCAAGATTTGCTAAATGCTCTAATCTTCAATCAAATCTAACATCAATACAGACAAAGTTTGGTAATGAGAGATCCAATGAAGCATGCAGTAGAGAGAATTAATCCCCCTCGCCTAAACTGAGTTCAACTTTGAAGCTTGCTCCTCAGGAACGATAGTTATCTAAATGCTAAATAAGAAACGTATTGTACTTTTCACAGCACACTAATCATTTGTTCATTTTGCCTCCATTATTTGTTCTCTCACACATCCCGCTTGTTGATCTGGTGATTAGATCAACCTTGGATAGTGGAGGAGAATAGAATAATGAGGCTGCCAGGGAGATTTGATGCACAGCAGCACGTAATGTTCAGGCCTGCAGGGATGCTGCCACTACGTACTGTTACAGTTCACACAGCGGGAAATTGGGCACAAAATGAAGAGCATTTAGTATAAAGTTAACTTCACACTGGTCCACAAGTTGTGAGGAAATTATTCTGAATGTTTGGGGAGCTTCATCAGTGTTTCACCGGGGTGCAGAAAGCTAAGTCCTAATTTAGAGAAGCTCACATTCTTGTTTTACAAAATCAACAATTATGTGCTTGTTATTCTCTAATGTGTTATAGCTCATTTTCACAGACCGGAGCAATGGTTCTTAACCCTTGTGGCTAATGATCCTCTCCAGACACATTTTAAAACACATCAAAAAACTACTAAGGGGGGTAATAACTACTTTGAGTTCTCAAAGTGATTTGACTAAGTAGAGTAGTTGAAGAGGTACAACTATTTAGTAATTTTACAGGAAATACACAAGAAAAAATGTTGTTAAGAAGAAATATGCAATTTTCTCTTTCCCATCCCTATTCAGCATTTGACTCTTTACATTTATCTTGAGACCCCCAGGTTTGTAACCTCAACACCCTAACAGTGGGCTATTTAGAATCTGGCCCTTGATAATTTAGAGCCTACTACAGTGTGTTTGCGTGGGAAGCCTGTGATATTTACCTTCTGCAGATCAGATGCCTTCATTCAGTCTGAAACTTCAATACAATGAATACATCCAACAGAACATGCGCGCGCCGGTTCTTAATTATTTACAAGCAACTTCCTGCCATCAACTTTGCCAAGCGGTCACGGTGTTCTCGCATTAGTTCGAATCAATTAGCACAGCTGCAATAAAGGGCCTGAGACCGGGTGAAACGTGTGTTTTTGGCCGTGCCCCTGTTTGTGCGGCCATGGCCAACTCCTGCCATGCTACCTGTATGTCCTGGATTTACACGTCACGAGCAATTAAGCGTCACGTGCATTTTAAATTCCGTAGCCTAAAAATGAAAACTATTCTCAAATAAGCCTTAAACATAGATGTAGGCTATATTTATAAAGTTATAAATTTATTTGGTTTTGCATTTGATGCCTTGCATAAGGAGTTGACATAGTGCATGTGACACCTGGATGTTATATATTTTTTTGCATTTGCATTTGTCTTTTTAATCTATGACCATATCATAAAAGGAATTAAATAGGATTGTGTGCAGAAAGCTTTATTTTGTTTTGTTCTTTAAGCATATGATGCCATATTAAATGTAGCCTAAATGTAAACAACCACCGGTAGATGATTAGGCTATACACACATAATCCACAATACAAATGATGTCCGGTTATGTTTTTAGGAGCCCTCTGAATCATATAATGTCCCCTCTTTAAAACACATCCCGTCTTGGTGCAGGCTTGTGCGAGGCTGAGGTGAGTCTGGGCGTGTTGCTGGAGGCCTGCTGGGGCTGTCCGCAGAGGAGCAGCATCGGGGAGCTGACTGAGTGACTGAGTGAGTGCTGCTGCTGACATGTAGCCTGGTAGCACATAACAGGTGACAACTCCCTGCACTTGAAGTAAATGTAAGCTAGACATACCTTGTAAGGTCTTTCTTCTTTAGAAAGGCTTCCTGCTGGCTACGCCCAAATCCACAGTGCGTCACTGTATACGAAGACAGACTTTTGGGGGGTTTAATTTCTATTTTAGAAATAAAAAATAACAATAGGCTTCGTGTACCAAATCCGTCAATTTTTATCACAGTACTATTTCATTATTATTTGTGTCTATACCCTTGAAACGTCTAGGCTAAATAAAGATTCTTAGTGCCACCCATTGGGTCTTAAGCGGTCCAGAGTTGACATCAGTTCGTCTTAACTTCCACTAGCCTATTTATTTCCAGATGCCACCTCATTATTTGCATTTACTTTTTTTTTTGCAGAATGACGGTAGCCTAAGTGTTGTCAACCGCGCTGAGTGGATTTTTCCAACCCTGTGTTTTTCATTGTTGAGATACGAGCTGTGGGACATGAAGTCTGAGCTGTGTGTTGTCAGAATCCCATCTAATCTGCATGTTTGTTTCTTAAACAGGGCATGTTCACTTATCCCCCCTTCTTTTTTTCTGCAAATCGACAGGAGATGCAACCCGGGAGAAGTGCAATAAAACAAACTCTTGCTCTCAAAGGTGTGCGCGGCTTTGTACCGGCGCGTTTTGCCTGTTAGCTGCACATCCTCTTGTCTTTTCATCTGTCAGTTATTCCCCCTCATGTTTTGTCATTTGCTCTGTATATTCATTTGTCGCCTGCTATTTTTTTTTCTATGCCTGCGTACACCCGCGGTTGTAATTAAATTTCTTCCTCAAATGCGACAAAGAAGAAGAAGAAGATTTTTCTTTTGGGGTTCTAGGATCTGTTTGATTACTGATGTGATGTTGAGACAATCTGTGCAGCTCCTGCAGACTGGCGCGTCCTGAGAGCTTTCAGTAGCCACAGTACATGCTACTGATAAACTCGGAGTTCGCAAAAATGGCCCTAAAGGGGGTCTGGAAGTCAGCTTGATTATTGCATCAATGTAAAAAAAAAAAAATTCTAATAACGAAATTCACCCGGGCTGCAATGTGTGCGAGATCGTTCCATTCATACTGTATCAGTCAAAGAATCGTTGAACAGGAAAGGTTCAGACAGTTTGAAAAGGTGCAAAAGACCAACAAATAAAATATAACATTTTGCTTTAATTATGCTAATTACATAACTTTTATTTTGTCAAATTACCACCCTAATTTCTTGCTTTTTGTTGCATTTATTTTATTATTATGGTTTGTTATCAATTTCAGTGTAACCACTTTGTTGATGTGCTTCTCCCTCTGGCTCCCAGAACGAAATGAACAGCGCCCCCTACCGTCTGACGGCGGAACTGCACCGTGGCAGCTGAACATTAAGCTCATGGGCGCAGTGGTTAGGAAACACTTTAATCCCATAGAGCCGTTTCACACCCCTCTAAGTGATTACCGGATACAATCTCAACCGTAAATATTCCCTTTGTGTGTGAATGTTTGCGGGATTTAAAACACAGGTTCGTTTGTTTTTATAACGGGGGATGTGTTAGGCTGCAAAGATGGACAAAAGCATCCTCTCCCCGAATCAGTGTGGATGCAAGTCTATAAAAAGGGGGAAAGCGATCTCAGCAGTCCGGGTGTAATTTGATGGATCACTAAAGACACCTATAGGCCCAAAAACAGACACGTTAAGATCTGGATTTCTTTTCTCGTCAATTTATTATTTGGCTCTATGTTAGAAATCCTGCCTGACTCGATCTTTCTGGCTCATATTCTACATTTCTCCCCTCATCCAAATCAAAAGCCTCTGTGCTCGTATACGGCTTGTCAAGCCTCCAGTTTAGTGATGTAAAAAAAATAATAAATAAATAAATAAAAGGAGGTCAGCCTGAGCCCGGCGGGATGCAGGGCAGCTGCTCCCTGACCGGTTCCCCCGTCACACCTACTGCAGCCCCGTCTCTGAAGGCGTTCACTTTGCGAGTAATTAATAGGAAATAATGATGCTGCCGAAGGTGCGGCATCGCTGCCGAGCACATCAAGACTGGGCATATCGTTGGCTGCATTATTAATCTCCCCACTGTAAATGACACGTGGATGCTGCTCAGCCTGTTTATATATTGTACAGCACAGGCTGTGTGATGGACGTGCCCCAGCTGAATTTATAGGCAAAGGAATCGGCTATAGCTTAATAGCCTAGCAATGTATCTTAAATTAATATGAATCTGAAAATAGTGTTTTGGCACTATTTTGGCATCCGAAGCAACGTAACAATTAAAAAAATGTGGGATATCAACGTGTGAATTAAATTGTGCATTAAAAATGCTTACACAGCCTAAATCAAAGATGTGCTGTCCCAATCACCAGAATGTTATGTACACATAAACAAAGGTTTTTTGATCAGTCTACACAAAATTGGGTGTGCCACGTCTCCTTCTTGGTATATGATATAACCTTCTTTACTCCCCAAATGTATGGGTAACACCTTCTGGATTACAGAAATGTAGGCTACCATGTGATGGGCTAATTCTTTAAATGTATGGCAGGAAAACCTACACAAAGCGAGAATTCACAAAGTGTCCCAATCACCCTTACTACACTCTACCTATCGGATTTACTATCAAGCTATATCAGCTAGACTGTTTTTGTTTTTTAATTATTTTATTAAGAACATTTCCATGCACCATCAACACCACTGTCATACAATATTCCTTCTTCTTCCAGAAAACCAATCCTCTGACTCAGGTAATTATAGCAGATAATGTAATCGCACCATAACGCACTTGTCTGCCCAATTAGCTGAAACAATTATTACAACTTTGACTTAAATTACGTCTCAATTTGAAGGCTCGCGCTGGTCTATAATTCAGTGATTAAAACCCTCTCTGCCCCAGTGCCTTTAGGGCAGCGCATGATTAGGACCTGTCAGCTGCTGGAGTGAACAGAGGCAGCCATGCGTGTAGTGCAACATGACCCGCTGTTGTTAAACCTTGTCAACATATTAACCTGAATTCCCCAGTCATTAGACACTAAATTGCCTACACAAGAAGGAAAATGTACACATATTTATGTGTAATTGAAAATAATAAGTAGGCTATATGTATGTTCTCAAAATAACACGGAGCGTGACGTCACATAATGTCCCAAGGCCTAGTTCAGACAATGGCTTGAATGAAAACCATTATGTGAAAGCTACACACATCCATGTTAAATACATCTCTTTGATACTTGTACAGCCTACGTATTTCTATGGTCAAGTGTAAAATAAAGATAGTCAGACAGGAGTTAACACTGTCAAATTAGGTTGCTATACGAGATCTCAGAAATCGTGAGAGTTACGGCATATCTCATCATTACATGTATACAAACCAAAATAAACAGGTTTGACAAGAAGAAAAATAGTGTTTTGGGAGGGCCAAAAGGTTCATCTGAAGCACATTTGATCCTTGTCAAAATATATTGATTCATGTTCTTTCTAGAGACAGTTGATGTCTTCCTTAATTTCTGACTAGCCATCTGAGCTGACTGATGAGGGGAGACTCATGTGTTCTTTGTAGTTTGAAGAGCTTCTATGTCAGGGACATAATACATCAATTAATAACTACAAAAATGATCATTTCCCATTAAACTGAGACAACACAAACCTGCCCAGAATGATCATTTGCAAAAGATGATCAGTGATGTCAGTGTGTTCCGTATAATGCAATGCAGAGGTTTCCCATACAGTGTATAACATAGTGTAGGTAGGGTTTTGCATAAGTTTACAGGAGTGGCCGAGCAGTGCAGAGGTTTTTATGAATTTCCCCTCAGCCACAATCAGTGCAGCCGATTTTCCTTTGGTGTATCCAGAGGTGAATAATTTATAGGAGGATAAAAGCGTTTGTGGTAGACAGACAGACAGTAGAAGGAGGCAGGCTGGGAATCCCCCCCGCTCCATCTCAACCCTTCCACCCCGCCCCAACTGAGCTCGCCCCTTGCCGCATAGTGGCCTTGCACTGATACCTCCTTGGACGGCTGCTTGAAGTGCAAATCTGTGTTCCAACTTGTTCCCGGTGCCTGTCAGCATGTTTTCCTCTTGTCAGCAGCGATTGAGTGTGGACCTGTGTCACCCTTGTACCACCGCAGTAACAGTATCATTGACAGGCCAGTGACACTGCCCAACCAGATAATGGAAACCTATTGATTTTTCTTCCTTTTTTTCTTTTTCACACATGCAGTCTGTGAAACTGAATAACAGAAGGTAGAAGGACAGGTCATGATCAATGGTCCTGAGCTCTGAATAACTGCTGCTACAGACACTGAATGGGGAAAAAACACAACATTAGCGGACAAAAAAATCCTATTAGTTAATTCACACTTTCCCGGGATGCAGCATCATGAACGTAGCAGCATTAAATCAGAAACTGTTCAAATCATTCAAATTAAATACCGTAGAATCATACTTTATTAGCTAATAAGCAACCATACCAAAAACAAAAGTAGTTCCGAGGTTTTCTACTGTTTCCTCCCATTTTAATTTGCTAAATCTATCGATATCAAGTGTTACATTTCTGAATAAATGCAGGTTTTCTGTGTTGTGCATACAGGGGTTTGGCATTTGCAGTTTTAATGGAGCAATCTCCAGAGAGAAGGGCCCCTTTGATACCCATGGCAATGATAAGCATGCATTGGCTGCCTACCATTGGACCCCCATGGCAGATGGCGAGTGTGGGTCCTGCAACAACACATTTCTTTATGTCAGCTTTGTCGTCCTCTCTCTCTCTTTCTCACTCTTCCGCTAGTGGAATAATGAAAAGCCCAATTCTGGTCATGGCTAACTCAATCTCATTATAATCCCTCCTTTTTTATTCATTCGGCCCCTTGGGATGCTGTCTACCAGCGATGTGGCTTTCAACCTCCAGAGAGAACATCTTTTGAAACAGCCAGGAGACCTAATGAAGTCACAGAGTGGCACAATTATTTCCCAAAGAAGGAGCATTAATGTACTTCAAAATTCCCCCTGGAGAAGCATGATGACAATTGGTTTGTACAGCTTTGATCACTGCTTTAAATACTGCCCAAGATAAACTGCAGGGTTAGCCCCCTTTGCCATTGGTAAGTTGAAAACCCAGGAGTGGCTATCAAGCATTGGATACATCAAATACTCAGCCTGTAACGCTAAAAACTGTAGTTTAAAATAGCACATAGCCTATAAATGACTTCCTGTTGGGAATAATGGTGCAACATCACATGGAAATCTGAATGTTTCACCCAAAAGAACTGCAACAAATAAAACCGCCCAGTGTGTTGTATACAGGGGATGGTCCATCTTCAAAGGGTCAAGTCAGGCTGCAGTTAAAAGTTGTATTTGTGCTCTGTAATAAAAGTTGGAATACCGTATTTTTTATTTTTATTTTTTAAACTCTTGGAATGAAGCACTGCAATTTAAACCCAGTTTTCACCCAAAGCGTTAAGCACAACCGTTGGCATGGAAGTAGAGTAGGCACAGGAAGTATAAGATTACATGATAAACACTTGACAAACTTAAATTATCCTCCATAAAAATCAACAGACATGTATCTGTTTCAAGTTTCCAGAGATCTTTGTAGATATCATTTCTGCAGTTTACCTCCCACACATCATCTCACAGAAATAGTGCCACCTGTACTCACATTTTCTCTTTTTGTCATGCTGCTGAGGAAGTTAAAGTGAAGGTTCATTAAAGTGCTAATATAATGCTTTTTGGCTTTTTTCTCTTGCCTTTATTGTATTATATATCTTTTTATGTGCACATTATAGGTTTACAAAGTGGAAAAGCCCAAAGCCCTTGCTCCAAACAGCACTGTTGTAGTCCAGCCTTTACCTGCGTGACGGACGTGCGTCACTTTGTTACACACTTAAGATGCTCGCCTAGCTGCTAGCATGGCACTCCCTCACACTCTGCTTCTCACTGGCTAGTAGTCCTTACCTAGCTACTGTGCATGTGTGACTCCCAACAAAAATGGAACAGAAGTGTGATGCCTCACTCTGTAGCTAAAACAGAGAGCTCGACACATAGGGTGAAAAGAGGAGTAGCAGCAATGTACAATACAACAAAAATATGGTGTTTTTTTATTTATTTAACCATGTAACCCTATTCTGGTATAACCTCTGAATACAATTATCAACACTAATCAACCCAAATCATAAAATATATCACTTCCTGTTCAGCAGATGTTATTCCCCTTTAAGATAGTCACCTCTAAACGGTTGAGTCTGAATTTTTACATTCATGAGTGACTGAAGGTCAATGATCCTTTATTGATATGAATTCATGAATTGTTATTTTAATACAGATAAAGCAGACATGAACATAAAATGGATCAACTCTGGGGTCATAAATTGGAATAATTGTTGATGTTTCTATGAAGAACTGTGGGCCAACCTATCATGGAATCCGTGGTCTGTCTTTCCTGTATTTCTGGTTGGCTTTCCATTTTCACATTTCAAAATAAGATTAATTAATATATACAAATCAGGTCCTTTACTTATTTATACACTAATATATACTGTATATCGTCGCTGTCGGGCAGAAATCTTGTATCTCTAAATTGCGTCATTTAATTTCTTTTAGAAATCAATGCTATTGACCAATCTGCTTTTGGGTTTAAATAGATAGAAATATCAAAATAGATATTTGAACAGACAAGGTGATTTCGTCTGACGTTTTTTGAGAAAAATAGCTCAAAATGTTTTAAATTGGCCTTTTTACATTTCCTAAAAAGCACTGAATTTGGACGTAAAAAGGTTTTTGCCTGACAGCAACAATATCGTCTTCATGTGGTAAAAATCTTGTGTCAAGGTGCCTTGGTCTATTTTACCATATCTACATTATAAATTCAACTTTACACAGCGTCACTAATAAGATAAATTATTTTATCTGGCTGATAAACAATAATTCACTTGTTTATATCATACAGTGACAGTTTTGTATCATGCAAGTGCTCTTAATGTCACTGATTTCCATAAAAACATCTACAAAAAAGCTGTCTTAGAATCGGACCAATACTAACTCTAAAAAATTATCAAGCTTGAGTAAGGAAGTAATGTTTTGTTGATAGAAATGTTGAATAATGTAACAACTTGTTATTCACGGAGCGCTACATGTCTACAATTTAAAAAAGTTAAATCTTTCAAGAAAAAAAAACAGATAAATACATAGAATTACATTTGGCCATTAAAGCTAAATATTGTGCCTAGTTTCTGTCTCCCCCATGAGGAATTCTAAGTAATGACACTGTCGGCGCACCCCCCGCCCCCAATGGCTTGAATGTAACGGACATTCATTTATGTCAAAAAGTTACGCACTAAAGCTTCAATAAACACATACATTCATATTCATTCAGTACAGATGCTAAGAGGGTCAAAGGAAGACAAACTAAAGCTGTGTATGACAAAGTAAATGTCCTGGGCAAAAGACAAAGTGCTATGTTCCAGTGATGGACCCTGAAAAAGTTAAATTTATCCTTTTTTATTTATTTTTTTAGATGACATGTCATCTTTGTACAAATACCTTGCATAGCATGTTGTTTTCTGTCTGAAAGTATAGATCTGTCTCTTCTACCTGCAAAACAAGCATCAAGTTTCCAAACTGAGATAAGTTTTGGAGAACAGGTTCTGAACAGTGGCCTTTAGACTGTTCAATAGGAAATGTCAGCATGATGTCACTAATTACAACCCGTCGGAGATACAGAGCTGCCACAATGAGAAAATTAATTCTCACAATATGTTGTTATAGCTGGAAAGGTTTCTTGTTATAACTATAGAGTTTTCTCATTATAAAAAGTTTTGTTATCACAGCTATAATGAAAGCCAGATTTCAGAACCTAACGCGAATGGTTGAAGGTTAGGCAGAAGAACAGTGACAGAACAAGCTGTCCTCACATAACGCAACATCTTGAATGTCACTTTGATTAAGAGAGCTGATCTCACGGATGCAGGCACAGAGAGGTGAAACCCTACAAAGCATCCACAATCTAATGACAGCCCTGTGGATGCTGCTTAACAAGGGCAGTTGTTTTTATTTTATCTCTTAAAAAGTAAGACATGAACTTAATGAAAATGCTCAAGGTTGTGAATTTTGCTAATACAGGAGTGGCAATGCTCATTTGAACTATTCTTGTTATGACAAAAAGTTTCTCATAAAAAGAAGTAAGATATTAAGGAATAATGAGAAATTTTCTGCTCATGACATAAAAAGTTAGAAGAATTGAGATATACAGTATATCTATTTTTTCACTGTATCATGATGTTTTCTCATTAGAATAAAATGCTTTTATAACAAGGCACTACTCTTTTTCATGACAAACATAGGAGAACGATGTTTTTCCAACAATGGCAGTTCTGCACTGCCGGACCAGCTTCATACTGCCACTGTGGTTTTTCTACAGTGGCAGTATGATGCATAAGATGAAGATGCAATGAAGTTTTAAAAAGCTACATTGATAAGGCAAAGCATAGCATTAAAATTTCATATCAAGTTTTGCTAATATATATAGTTTAATTAATATATACTATTGAGTAGTTAATATATACTATTGGGTAGTCTGGATGAACTCTTATATACATCTATAAACAGTTGTAGGACTAATCTAAAACAAAGTGTTGATTATACATATAAACAAAGTGCAAATTCGAGTAATTGGAAGTTCTCAACGGGTAAAACTCTACTCAAGATCAGGGTGCTGAGGAGACATACTCATTTGTATTTTGTGATGAAGACCCAAAACGTCGACCATCCCTGTCCCTGAATGGGGAACGCTGGTGTGCAGAAGGTGCCTCTGTAAGTGCTTGATCCAGTCCTCCTGGATGGACAGGGGACCCTGAAAGACAAGGTCACAGAATCTGCAGAAATAGAAGGAGAAGCAAGTCACTGTTTCTAGAGTTATTGCACATCCATCCTCTTCCAGTGTGAAATATAAGCAGTTAAAGATATAAAAGGTTTGGCATTGAGTAATGAAAGTCGTGCATCTAGAGGGGCGTGCATTTAAAAATATCACCGCATGCAATTGGATAACACTACGACCAATCACCACAACACACAGGGTGAGGTATCCAGAGCCCCGTACGCTTAGCTACCAGCGGAGCTAACGGGTAGATTAAACTGTCGTCATCTATTCAGCTCGCCTCTGGTCCCGCCTTTATCGGATATATATACCTCTGACAGGAGACAGGCAGCTAGCAGATAGTAAGGAGATGTTTTCCACAGTGTGTTCTGGGGACAGGCAGCTAGCAGATAGTGAGATGTTTGCTGTCTGTGACAACAAATGTTGTAGCCTAAAACACGCGTGAAATCACTTAAAGCACCTTTAATGAGTAGCATAACTTGATGCCAGAGTAACTTGCTGAGCAAATTCAAATGATGCTGTAGTGAGAACTTTTGATTTCAAGGTTAACAGGAGGCTGTACCGGAAAAGGATAATCAAGAGAGGGGAAGCCAGATAGGGTTCATTGACAGACTAGATCACAACCTGGGGATGGGCCTCCAGCTGACGTTCTGGTGACTAGAAAATATCACAGGTTTGGGCAGGCGTGTCAAAAAGTGACAAAGCAGCATTGCAGCAATAGACCACCTTCTGCACTCTCTTACCACCCCCCCCCCCACCCCCACCCCCACCCACAGGTTTATAGCTCATTTCTTTCATGTAGAGCCTACTTATGTAATATGTATCTAACTGGGTAGAGAGTCTCAACTGAGAGAACCATGGTTACATTATGTAACCTTCAATTCCATGTACCTGCACGTGAGCGTGTACATCTCAGCATTCAAGGAGGGTACAATCTTCTTCTTTAGCCCAGGCCTTGGCTTCTTCTGCTTATAATCATAGCCTAAAAGGACAAAACACTGCACTGCTTAATCTGAGGGAATGCATTAAGTTATCATTGACAAGAGGCATAAAGAAGAAGACATACTTTACATGTTAATCCTCAGGGAGGAATTTCAGTTTTTTCACAGTTTTTTTCACAATTTTACACATTACACATGGCCAAAAATATATATACATACAAAAGGGACGTCAGAAGGAGGGTTCTGCCCCTTGTTAGACATAGCTGGCAGCTCTAACAATGTGGAACTCTTAAAAAATAAAAATTCATTTTTCTAGATTGAGACACTTGATTACGCTGCCTAAACCACTTGTTTCTTTGCATGGCATAGGACACACATACGTTGACATTTTGCTATAGCATTAGTCAGAAACCTACCTGGTCCTTCCAAAATGGCAATCCTCTTCCTGTGTGCACAGGCTCGAAGACGACCAGGAAGCATTGGGAAGGCACTGTTACACTGAATACAAATCTTATTCAAATCACATTCCCCTGAAAAATAGAACATTGGAAAACCAAATTAACCTTAAAGAAAATAAGGAAAACAATCAAAATGTTCAGGTTGAAATGATGTGACTTTATTTTCTATCTGCTTAAGGTTTGATGGAAATTAGATCGGATGATATTCTTAATACAGTGTAGCTGATGTGTATGTATCCAATCATTGTTTAAGAAGATAATCTAGATACTGTATTATTTAAGAAGAAAAACATTGTAGGATAGTGTTGGAGTTTATGCAGTAATTTTATTATCAAGAAAAACTGTTACTCCCTGTGTGCATTAAAGTCTTCTTCCACCTGGTTTCATTCTAAGCATCTGATTTGCACTCTCCTGTTTGAAGCGTGTTACTGGTTAAGTTTAACACAATCTTGTGTCTTTAGGGGGGCTATTTTCACATACACCACCTCATGAGATTCACAGAGACTTCATAAACTGTGCAAAAAATCAGAAATGTGTTAGTCTTATGACAGAAAACTGGCAATAATAGCGCACACCATTGCCTGTTAACCAAAATATTTGTCAAGTAGTTATCCCAAAAGATCTTTCACAATTAAAAATAATTAGATTTTACTTTCCAAAGTAATTTTAGCTTCAAGAAAAGATGAGAACACGTTCCCAATGATACAAAAATATGTGAACTACTGTACAACTCAATCATAAAAATGTATTGTCATTTTTACCCTTATGCTATACAAATTGTAACCCAAATCCGTTTTCAGGATAGGACACAGAGAAAGCCATCTTTGGAGGACATAACAGTTGTAACTGTAACACCATAATAATTGCAATCACCATACAATTTAGTTTAACTTCATACAGTTTAAAACAGAACTTGGCAAAGAGCAATTTGACTTTAAATCTTTATCTTTAATCTTATCTTTCTCAGTACCTGACTGAAAGTTGGATTTGGACAGACATTAAACAAAAATTGTGGAACCACGGATGATGGGCTTCCAACTAAACATCAAGAGGATCTCATGATTTTTTAATATGAACTTCAAAAGCACTTTGGCAACATTCAATCTATTGTATGCGTTTTCCACAAATAAATGATTGCAATCTATTCTCACATTGTTGAAAAGGCCTCCACTAGCAGTGTACAGCTTTCTGTAAAGAGATGCTTTGTACGGGGATAACGCATGAACGGTCTAACTGAGCAGTAATGTGCTTCCGAGATAAAAAGACGGGGTATATTTTGAAATGCTGAGTGTTTTTGCCATATATCTACAAATCAGGTATACTTCACATAAATACTGACCATCTCCCACATTTTAAAGATTTATTTGCTAACCCACCTCATCCTGGGATGATCTACAAATGTACTTGCGGAGACTGGAAACCTACCCAGGATGCTTTGTAAGTAATGTAATTTACTGTATATTTACAGTACAGTACTATTACTGGGCTAAAAACTTCAAACCCACATTTTTTAAGAAAGTAGTGTGTGAGCCTCCATACCATGAGCCCGGCTTGGTTCCACACTGGTCATCTGTGTCTCCTCCATGTAATCTTTGGTCAAATCACAGAGCTTCCGGGTTGCATAGGCTTCCTGGTTGTTTCTCGCTGTAAGCTCGATACTTTCCTGTCTCATCTCGAGCAGCTCAACTAAAGTGCTTGAGCAAGCCTTAGTGCCTCTTTGTGCGTCTTCCTGAAGCTTCTTCCTTTCCGAAAAGGCCTCTGTCTCCTGTTTTGGTAGAACACTGTCCAATAAAGGATCTGGACTCTTCATCTCATACTGTATTTTCACTGGGATGCCCATGCACATCAGGATCAGGCCATTGCTGCCGAACTTCTGAGACACAAAGGAGGGGGAAGGGAACTGGCTCTTGTTAAGGACCTGAAGAATGTTCTGATGTTCCTTTTTGTCCTGTAGCAGTTCATTTAGGATGCACAGCGGGGACTTACTGGTGCTGGTAACACTTTTACCAATTCGTTTCAGGTGTCCCCTCACATGGTTGGACAGGCCAGTATTAGTATCAAACCAACCCCAGCACAGGGGACATGTGTGCTCTCCATGGCTTTCTGGCTTAAAAGCTGAAATATCAGAAAAAGGTTGTCACAAAAAATGCAATTAAACAAAAAAAAAAGCTAATATTTATGATGGATTGCTTTATAATCCTAAAGCCTTCATACAACAATATCACTGCAGCAGTAAAATTAAAAGAGGCAATAATCACTGTTTATATAACAAAATCAAAGTTATCCATGTCTCTCTCTGTCTGTCTGTCTGTCTGTGTCTCTCTCTGTCTCTGTCTCTCCCTCTCTCTCTCACCTCCAACCGGTCGAGGCAGATGACCGCACACCCTGAACCATGGTTCTGCTTGAGGTTTCTGCCTCTTAAAAGGAAGTTTTTCCTTGCGTCTGTGGCTTAGTGTTTGCTCTTGGTGGGAACTGTTGAGTTTCCGTAGATAACATCACAGAGTACGGTCTAGACCTGCTCTTTATGGAAAGCGCAATGAGATAACTGTCGTTGTGATTTAGCACTATATAAATAAAATTGAACTGAATTGAATTGAAAGGGATTGTAAAAACAATGTAACAATGTGAAAGGGGTTGCTGGTTGTGAGGAACCTACAGAGAATTATCACCCGTATCTGCAACTGCCCTCAACTTCACATAGTTAATAGTTGAGTTTCAGGTCTTTGTTTAGCTGTCAGGACCACGACTTTCAAACTCTTATTTTCACTGCTTTCATACCGTTGATTTCTGTTGCATCTGTCTATTTATTTTTTAGCAAAAAAACTTTAAGAACCTACTGCACACTACCTACCCAGCACAATACAGCAAACACACACACACACACAGGGAAACTAATAAAACTCATAAGCTTAGTGGATCATTTATCAGTTTAAGAGCCAGATATTTCCATAAGGGGTTGGTAGAGAGCAAAACAGAGCCACAAGAGTAATTGCTAGATGTGTAAAAAGAAAAAAACACCTTTTCTAACAAATTCGCCATATCAACTTAAAAAGTAAATTCAGTATTGCATTTACAACAAGTGGCCAAATAATTGCGGGTTTGAGTAGCATGCACTAGTAGTACAGAAGCCTTGCAAAAAAAGAAAAACATTACTGCAGAATTTAGCCCTAATGCCAGACAAGAAAGTCAATATTGGAGGATTCTGCAAAACCAAGGATAGCGTTCAATTTTTTTACATGCACTGCAAACATTTTGAAATTCTCACCTTTTATAATATATGTACATGACAGCGGTGTGCTTAAGGTTATAGAAGATTGTGATTCCAGTTAATAAGACCAATAGACTACAGCCTTGTTCGAGGCTCTGTGAGGCTGCTTTGAGGTAAAAATACTATCGTCAGCCAGCCAATATGCTCACAATAACAATACTAACGCATTGATACGCAGGTAGTGTATAATTTTTGCCATGTTCCCCATATTAGCTTAACGTGTTATCTTGCCAAACATTTGCCAATTAGCACTAAACACAAAGTACAGCTGAGGCTGATGCGAATGTCATTAGTTTTGCAGGTATTTGGTCACTAACCACAACAATGGAAAAAAATCTAATTTTGATCAGATGACTGTGTGGAATTAAACGATAATGTTGTGTACCAAATGTCATGGCAATCCAAGACATTTCACTTAAAACCAGTGGTTGGTGTTTATTTGATTATGACAATAGTTGAATTATTACTCATACTTTTTCTCACTCTCCTCGTGCCACAGGGGATTCTTCTGCGGATTCGTGGCTGACGGTCTTGCAATGCCACTTGCTCTGGCGAAACCATGTGCCGAGCGTTATAGCTTAAGCCAACGCGGTGAAGGTGCCCTCGCACATGATTGGAGAGACCCACTCCAGACTGAAACTTGGCAGGGCAGTATGGACAGGGCTTGTTTTCTACGCCTGGTGTGGGGAAAACATCAAAGCTGTCACCTGTAGACATACAAGGCGGCTCTGGGGAATCATCACATGCTGTTGTTTCGATATACTCCTCCTTGATTATGAGTTGCTCTATGTCACTGCAGTCTTCATCTCCATCATCTTCATCCTCAAGTACATGAGGGCTTTGGTCTTTGGCTGAAAACCTCTGCTTTTTTCTGAAATACCTCCGAGCATACGGGTTCCTTACATTCTTGCTATCCAAGAAGCTGCCTGTAGCTTCACTGGTGTCAGCACTGAAGGTTTTGCTTCCCTCACAGCCTTTCTCTAACTCCTTATCTGCAGACTGTTTCCTGAGCCTCTGGCAAAGCCGTGGCAAAATATTACCATTTATATCGTCAATGGTGTTATGCAAGGGCTTTGACATTTTTCTAATTGACAGAGAATTTTGGTTTGTATGCACTTGTAAACTCCCTCTGGTTGGGTTGTTCTTGTCACCATGACAGAACATCTGGTCTAATTTTATATTTCTGGTTGATAAAGAATCAGCGGTTACAAGACAGTTTGCCTGCTTTGAGCTGCCAAAAGCCCTGCAGTCATTGTTTTCAGCGTCTACAGCCACACAGGTGATATCTGTTGCCACAGCTAATCTTTCTACTGGTTTGAGGTGTAATTTTCCATGCTTGTCCACCCTCCACAAAGACGGTGACACCATCTTTTTGCTGTTGCCAACATGGCACCTAAACTGATGAGAATTAAATTTCTTTTTTTTTGACTTTTGAATGTAAATGTTCCCTTTTTTAAAAGAACAGTTTAGGAAATGAGCTGTTTCTCCTAGAGTCGGCTTGAACAGATCTGGTTTAGACGTAATAATGTTGGGCTGGTCAGTAACCGTTTTACAATCACCACAGTGTGATCCCAGATGCTCCAGCTCAGAATGCCTTTCCAATACTACTTTGTCTCTACTTGTGAAAAAAAACATTTTACGCTGAAACTGAACATGGTCCTCTTCCTCTGCATCATTAGTGTGAGTCACTTTCCTGTATTGAGGCTGGTGTGCGTTGAGGTGTGCAACTTGCAAGTGTGCTTCAAGTGCCTGCTGTGTCAATGTGATGTAGTTACACTCCTCACAAAAGTAGTAGTGCTTCAGATTATTATGTGTTTTGGCGTGCTGGACAGATATTTTAGGGCAATTACAACCAAATACACACTGAGGGCACTGCACTGTGGTAACCTTGTCTTCCAACTCAGTGTTTTCAAGACCTTTGATTTCTTCTGTAAGTTTTTCCAGCCTGTCTTGGTGAATAATGATGTGCCTCATGAGGGAGTTGCTATCACAGAACCGACACCCACACTCCCTGCATATAAAGGGCTGTGAAACATTCTCACTGTTCACCTGATTATGCTTGCCTAAATGATACATCATATGTTTATGGAAATGTCTTTTTTCCTTGAAATTAACATTGCATATTGTGCATGAAAAGAAGAGTGGATTGTGTTCAACTTGCTCTTGCTTCAACTGTTCCACTTTTGAACTACAATTGTCTTCATCTTCAGGGTCAGTTTCCTCATTGCAGCTTTCCTGTACTGTGCTATGAATATGGTCCTCAGAGTCAGAGGCTATGTTCCTTGAAAGATCTTTGAGTGGCACATCAGAATATCTAATATCTGATTGGGTACCCAAAGACTCATCTTTGTTGACAATGTCAACATTTCTAACACGATTAACACTGCAGTAAGAGAAAGGTCTGTATGTGTGATTTAAGCTGTGGTTAACCTTTTCTAGAGAGCCTGACATGGTTTTTACATGTGTATTGTGCTTCCCGCGTCTCTGGTGCATCGCTTTGGTCTCCATCCTTCTGTCATTGTGCAAGGACTCTCTCGCTGAATTCCATCCTATTACTTCAGCATCATCATAATCATCCGAGGAGCTTTCTGACTGTTCTACGTCCCGTTGAGATCTTGTTTTCATTGTCTGTTTTGTCAGAGGTTTGCTAATGTGCATTTGCTCTGCACTGTCTGCACCTGACAGTTTGGAATAGGCCGGTTTGGACTTATTCTCCTCCGAGTGAGACAGTGGCGTGTTGACACCTGGCTGTGTGGCCAGTGTTTTTACGATGGGCCCTGCTGTGTTCTTCCAAGCGTCTGATTGAAGCTCACTAGGTGGTGGTAACACCTCAGGGCTCTTGTCCTTCTCCGCTTGCCACGCGGCATCCAGGACATTGTTGGATAAAACAGAGCCTTTGTTCAGGACACAGTGTACCTCTGAGCTGGGGTGTGAACCAGGTCCATTAACAAGTGCTCCTGAAGGCAATAAATTGCCTGCTTGGGGAACAGCAGGGACACTGCTGTATACAAATGCATTCGGCTGGGTTCCATTTAAAGGGTTTTCGTGTTCATCTGAGGACAGACCTGCAGCATTGTTCTTCAGGGAGAATGTGTGAGTCTGTAATGGCTCCAGAGTACGACCTGGGCTGCCAGACACCAGCTCCACGTCTTTGTCCTCTTGTGCATTTGGCTTCAGATCAGACATAGTAGCAATACTTTCTGAAATATAAAAGGAATATTACACATTTGTTAAGTAGCCTCTATTTCTTATAACTTCAAGCAAGCCAAGTAAATACAATTGTCTAAAAATATTTCCTTCATTCCAGTGTAGTATTCAACCATCAAATGACAATGCAGAAAGAAATAATTCAGATGTAAATTACAAAATGCAACACTGTTGCCCAACAGGTATGGTAAAGTCTAGTTCATTTTTTCTTGTTCACGCTGACAATGTGGTGCTGTTAAAAAAGTTTTTTTTTTTTTTTTTCTCCATGAAATGAGAGTAGTATTATTCTCTGCCGCATTATGATTTTCCAACACCCTCTTTCGCCACCTCTATTCACAACAAACCCTGCTGTTAGCCTTGAATACCCTGGTGAGGATGCTTAATTATGTGAGCGTACCTCTGGGACACAACCTTCATGCTTCTCCCCCTAAAGTTCTCAGTCGTCTGCTAAAATTGACCAATTTCCATGGGAACAAAGTACACCTCCAATGAGATCATATTGCGTCTCATCACTCTGTGATGGTGCCAACACAGATCCCAGCATGAGACTGTTGTTACTTGAATCCTGACAAATTGGCAGGCACACAATCTGTCTAAAACACAAACACAGACCCACACAAAGAAAACATACGCTTTTGCGCATACAAATCATTTTATTTCAACCTATTAAATGTATGGTTTTGAGTTATTAAATATGATTGTAATCAGCATAGAACATGTATATGCTACATTTTATAACAGATTACACTATACTGTCCAAAGCTGGTTTAGTTATAAGTGTATGCTCAGTGGATTTGACATCCAGACCTGGTTGCTCTCTACAGGAAGCTGCGTTGCTAACAAAGTGGTAAATTCAGTGTTAATGAGTGGCTTCACTGTTACCACCTCAGAGGTAAAACCTTCCGAGCTCCATATTCTCCCCATCTGTTGTGGTGTAAGAGGTTCGAAGGAGGAACAGACGCTCTCCATTTAAACCCAACTTCACTGTTACCCCCAAACGGCAGGGTGGCAAAGCCATCAAAATATCTTGGTTTAAAATGTGTAAGCCTCATTAGCAGTCAACTCACACAATTTGGAGATATATA
>NC_048415.1:21346634-21348584 GCF_013103735.1 Etheostoma cragini
AGAACAGGGGTTCAACCAAAATGCAATTTTTATGAATTTGCTTCTATTTACTTCATTTAGTCAATGTTAAAAGGCTGACTTTGCCTTGCCTGGAGATATTTACAGGGATTATGAGCTTTAATACAGTTAAGCTGTATGCAGAGATCAATCTGCTATGAGCTTTTACTAACCCTATCTGCTATTTTCCCCAAGAAATTCGCCTCTTTTTCGGTTTGGTAAATGAGATTAAGGAGGAGCATCTTCATCATTGTATACAAACTATAACACCTCACAGGTGTGTATTGAGTTTTATCTTCTGACTTTCTTTTTTCTGTTTGCAAATTGTATTTTTCAAGATACTGTAAACTTCTGGTACAATACGGTTTATTAAAAGGCACATCTGTAAAATCTGAAGTACACCAGTACAACAGACAAAGGCAAACGGGCAAATATTTATATCTTTGTTAAGTTTATAAGGTTATAGTGAGCGGTTCGGAAACAGTCCATATCTACTGAGTGGAAATAGGGATGGGCAATATGGCCAAGATCTATTATGGTACATATGTTATGTCCTAATATAGTTATTGTTCTGTGTATTCAAAACAGAAAGGGTTTAAAATAACACTCATCTTCATCACATGTGATTTGATATGTTCTTCTTTTATTTGGAACTTCCATTTAAACCAAAAACAACTGCCTTACATGAGATATGAGTTAAAAACAAAAATAATCAAAACACTTAAACTAAAATTTTAAAATTGAAGCTTTAAGGTTCCTGAGAACCTTCTTTTTAAGTGTTACAGGTTTTTAAAGTTAACACGGTGTAGCTTCCTGCTCTGTATTTACAGCTTCATTCTCCTATGTCTGCCCAAATCACACAACACATTCTCACTTCCATTAAAATATGGACGCTTTGTCAGGTGCCTTTGGCATTTTTATTGAAGCATAAAGTGTCCTTTTGCATCATTTCTAAACAAGCTTTTTCTAAACACGCTTGGTTGTGACTATTGTCGTCACTTAAGGTTAAGGAAAATATCATGGGTGGGCTATTAACAATTTCCGTGACACGCTGGACAAGAATGGGACAGTTGGGTTTAGGAAATGTGACAAACAGGACATAAATCCTGGTCTCCGGGGTAAAGTCCTGAGTTGTTTGACCCATCCACCACCCAACCATGCTCCCTATGCAGAAATTTGCATTCAATTTTATGGGATCGGAGTGAGAACGGGTTTTACCTTGCAAGGATTCATGAGATTGCAAGAACACAAGATCTTGCAGTATTACGAGATTGAGCAAGAACAGCTCTCGCAGTTCAAAAAGTAGAGACGGTCATTTCCCCAAAAGCAGCATTTGCGACTCATGTTTAAGTTTATAGTAGCAGCGGCCTTTAGTGGCTCTCATAATTGCTACGGGAGCAAAGCAATAAGTAAGGGGATAAATTCCACATAAGAAAGCAGGTTGGGGTGGTAAATGGGTCAAACAAACACAGGACTTTCCCCCACATGAGGTTTGTGTCCAGTTTAAAAATAAAAGTCACATTCTGCATCACGTGTGTAACCTGAAATAAGAAAACTAATTAATTTAACTCAAGCCACAACATTTTTCTTATATAACCAAGTATTTGTGCTGTCTAAACATTACCCAGTGTTTGTTCCTAAACCTAACCAAACTGCAATTGTTTCACAAGGTTGATGACCTGTTTAAAACCGTGACTGTTAAGTTATCTGGTTTAGACACGAGGACAGAAAAAGCTCCAGTAGATTGTATTTCTTGCCACCGCTAAAGGAGGCCAATTGATGAAATGCTTGTATTAGAGGGTAGGAATAAACAACGTAGTTGTCTTATTGTCATATTGTGTTGCAACATCTCTGATGGTGGTCAAATTTCTACCGTCACATATACACTCACCGGCCACTTTATTAGGTACCCCATGCTAGTAACGGGTTGGACCCCCTTTTGCCTTCAGAACT
>NC_048415.1:21348684-21351256 GCF_013103735.1 Etheostoma cragini
AATTGTAGTCTCAGTTTCCTGTTCTTAGTTGAAAGGAGTGGCACCCGATGTGGTCTTCTGCTGCTGTAGCCCATCTGCTTCGACGTTCGACGTACTGTGCGTTCAGAGATGCTCTTCTGCCCACCTTGGTTGTAACAGGTGGTTATTTGAGTCACTGTTGCCCTTCTATCAGCTCGAACCAGTCTGGCCATTCTCCTCTGACCTCTGGCATCAACAAGGCATTTCCGCCCACAGAACTGCCGCTCACTGGATGTTTTTTCTTTTTCGGACCATTCTCTGTAAACCCTAGAGATGGTTGTGCGTGAAAATCCCAGTAGATTAGCAGTTTCTGAAATACTCAGACCAGCCCTTCTGGCACCAACAATCATGCCACGTTCAAAGTCACTCTAAACACCTTTCTTCCCCATACTGATGCTCGGTTTGAACTGCAGGAGATTCTCTTGACCATGTCTACATGCCTAAATGCAATGAGTTGCCGCCATGTGATTGGCTGCTTAGAAGTTAAGTGTTAACGAGCAGTTGGACAGCTGTACCTAATAAAGTGGCCGGGGAGTGTATATGCACCATCATCGCCCAACCATAAGTGGTCATTATACTATTTTAGTTTTATGGTGTCTCTTTTGGTTTTATGGTGTCTTACTATTGCTTGTAAATTGTTATTGTACTCTGGAAACTGTTTTTAACTCCCTATTAATTGTAGCCCTTTGAGATCTCCTTGTGAAATGTAAAGGGCATTATAAATAAAATGTATTATTATTATTATTATTATTATTATTATTATTAATTATACATTGATAATGATACATAAAGATACAATGTAATGCAATCCAATAGAACAGGTGTGACATCTTCTGCCTGCTCGGCTATACCTTTACATAGCTTATAATATTTAGTTTATAAAGGATTTGTTATTAGGCTGTTATATTGAATTGCATTTGATTGTACAGGTGTACGTACATAAACTTTAAGATCATAACAATAAAAGGCTTTCATTTGTACCAACAGGAAAAAAGTAAATCACTTCAAGTTATGGAGTTAAATAGGATCCTGTGCAGCATGCTCTGATAGTTGGTGGGCTGGGAATCGTGCCTTGTACTCATCAGTTTGGCTTTGAGTCTGGCTCACAACCTCAGCGCATGTCAAGCTCTATTCTCTTTCATCTACCAGTCGTTCTCCACTGTGCACAACCAAATAAATGAAAATGCCGTACACTCTGCCTGTAAAAAAAATGATTGCCTGAATTAATTGTTTTATAACACTTGCTTACTGTATTAGTAGTTATTACACGCATACTTCGAAGCAATAGTACTATAAAGGCAGGTGTAAATGACTACAGACAAGCCAAAGTCAACAATCTGCTTCCATCACAATGACAATGAGTGCAAAGGTCAAGCTTTATTGTATGACATGTCAATGTCATATTGTCATTATTTTCTACTCTATAATAATGATTTAAGGCGAGGAATGTATGAAGCAGGATGCAGTCCAGGAAGAGACTCAGACTTCAGAGGAAGAAGCAGCATCAGTAGAGGAGGAGCAGGAGAAACGACACCTTCTTTGGTCAACTTTGGGTCACAAATAACATGTACAACAATCACATCAGAAATGTAAATGAATGAAACATCAAAACTTACTGAAACTGAAAAAAAAGATTACAAAAATATATACGACCGATTGCTTTCATTGATGCTGCAATGCAATGCAGGGCACTGACTGAAAGATAAAATGCAATGTACATTGTATGGCAGTGCAGTTTTGGCACCTATTTTTAAGGTGTAAAGCTACTGTGGTTACTTCAAAGATTACTTAAATGACGACAAAGTACACAATCTACACACAAGTGCCAGGGCCCGAAGGTCTTTTATCTTTTGTAATTTGACTGAATACATTAAAAAGTTCAAAGTACAATTTATTTGATTAAATATAGATGTTGTTGATTTTGATATCCTTGTGTTCTTTTGGGATGCAGAACAGCAGATAGCAGTTACAGTAATAAAAGCTAATACAAAGTGTATTAAGCCATTGGTCAAAATTATTCGTCAGTCGTTAGATGTAGTTATTAGGGAATAATGCCAAACATTTGCTGGTACCAGAATGTGAGTATTTGTTGCTTCTGTCAGTTTGATATGATTTTAAATAGAATTTTGATGGTTTTGGACTGTCGTTTGAACAAAACAAGCCATTAGACGAAGCCACGTTTGGGCTCTAGAAAATTGTAACAAGCATTTTAACAATATGACATTTTAGACAAAACAATTAGAAAGTGATCTGTGAATTAATCGATAGTGACAATATAAATATTTCTACTTGCAACTGCAGAAATAAATATATTGATATAGACTATGAAGATATATTCACTGTGACAGTACAGTGATGTGAAAAAGTGTTTGCCCCCTTCCTCATTTCCTGTTCCTTTGCCTGTTTGTCACACTTAAGTGTTTCGGAACATCAAACCAATTTAAACAATAGTCAAGGACAACACAAGCAAACACAGAATGCAATTTGTAAATGAAGGTGTTTATTATTAAAAGGTGAAAAAAAATCCAAACCATCATGGCCCTGTGTGAAAAAG
>NC_048415.1:21351356-21385902 GCF_013103735.1 Etheostoma cragini
CTTTTGTGACCTCTTGGATGAGTCGTTGCTGCGCTCTTGGGGTAATTTTGGGCGGCCGGACACTCCTGGGAAGGTTCAACACTGTTCCATGTCTTCGCCATTTTTGGATAATAGCTCTCACTGTGGTTTACTCGATTCCCAAAGCTTTGGAAATGGATTTATAACCCTTTCCAGACTGATAGATCTCAATTACTTTCTTTCTCAATTGTTCCTGAATTTCTTTGGGTCTCGGCATGATGTGTAGCTTTTCAGGATCTTCTGGTGGACTTACTGTGTCAAGCAGCTCCTATTTAAGTGATGCCTTGATTGTGAACAGGTGTGGCAATAATCAGGCCTGGGTGTGGCTAGAGAAAATGAACTCAGGTGTGGAAAACCACAGTTATAGTATGTTTTAACAAATGGGGCAAACACTTTTTCACACAGGGCCATGATGGTTTGGATTTTTTTTCACCTTTAATAATAAACACCTTCATTTACAAATTGCATTTTGTGTTTACTTGTGTTGTCCTTGACTATTGTTTAAATTGGTTTGATGTTCCGAAACACTTAAGTGTGACAAACATGCAAAGGAACAGGAAATGAGGAAGGGGGCAAACACTTTTTCACACCACTGTATTTTCATCTTAAACAATTATTTATTGGAAACAACTGAAATACCCAAACTTTAGGTCTTGTGAGGGCAACACACAAACTGAGGATGAGAGTTTGGCGCTGTAGGCTTACAAGGCTGTGAATGTCTAAGCAAATTCCTTCTTCTTGTTTAAGTGAAGACCCAGGCTGGCAGCACAGTGGAGACAGCGCTAAAAACCAACTGGGACCAGTCAGCCCAACGATTTCAACTGCTGGAGCTGTCTGTATGGATCAACAGCCAACATTCTATCCCTCTGCCATCGCCTTTGCTTGAGAAATGTCTAAACAAGGGGAGCCACAGTCCCTCAAGTACTGCACTACACGACTTCCTCAGCTAATGGGATCTATTGATTTAGTTGACACAATGTGAATTTATGAAGATGCCTCTTAAGTGTGAGAGTATCAAAGTGTGGCTCAAAACAAACAGACAGAGATTCAGCTTGACACTCCAGTAATCCCAAGGTGAGTATGTTCTCTCCGAGAAGGAGCCACAATGAAAGAAAAAAAAACCACAATGTTAAGATCGTCTTCTACCATCTTAGGCCTGCAGTTCTTACCAAAGTATCAAACAGCAGAAAAGCAGATAAATTAACAATATAAAATAAGCCAAATCTCGCTTTCCTCAATGTTACCAACTGTCTTATTTTGCAGAAGAATGTGAAACTAAAAAACAGCTGATTCATTAAACACCCTAAATTTCCTAAATTTGCAGAGGAGAAAATAAATAGAGAGGCTTCACACAATGTCTTTGTCCGCATTACGCACTCTTTTATCCCACTGAATTCTCGTCACTCAAAGGTCATTTCCATAATAATGGTCTCCATTCTCCCTAATGGGATTTTGGCTGTGATTATGTATGCCAACATCTTGTGCAGACACTATCAGCCCTGTCATCCTGAATTGCACAAATGTAATTACACAAAGCCTTTGATAACTAAACAATGTAATTTACTGCTTGAGTGAAAATATATACAGTGCTATATAACTCATTTTATACAATAAAGAAAAATGTATGACTACCATAGGTAGGCCTAGTATGTTGCATAGAATCAAAAAATAAGTTAAAAAAGAATGTAATGCTAATAAAGGCTTTAAGAACAAGAATATTGGGTGCCCATACAAGCGATTTAAACACATATTTAAAAGAATGGTATTCCTGGAAGTAAAGGAATAGATCCACATTTTCGGGAAATAGTCTTATTCGCTTTTTGCCAAGACTTAAATATTGTATTCTTATATCTGTCTTCTAAATATGAAGCTACAGCCAGCAGCCAGTTAGCCTAGCTTAGCATAAATACCAAAAACCATTAAAAAAACTAAAACTTTAATAGTAATGTGTAGTGTATGCACATGTAAATAATAGGGAGCCAAAATGAAACAGGAGGCTTGTTTTGTTCCAGGAAAGAAGAAAAAATCTCATTTAAAATCCCATTGACATTTGTAACTATGCTAATAACTATGCTTACGTTAGAGTGTTGTCATTTTGGTTAATCTTGCTTTGGAAAGCCTGACACTCATTAACCGTAAACTAACCAGTTCAATTTAAGAAGAAGAAAAAAAAACGTAAAACGACATCACACATAGTTGTGCCGTAGCTTTCAATTGTGGAAGACCTCCAGCAGTCAGGGTTTCCACACCTGTATTGCAAGCCCAGCAGTTGTGACTTTAAGATGTTTTTTTTTTTAAAGTTAAATATTTTCGACAAGTTGGGAACTCCTTTAAGAAGTATATGGTGTGGTGTGCATAATGTTAGCATGAAAGTTATCAGCATGGGTTAAAATCATGAAGTTGGCAGTAAAGTAATAGCTGTGAACGTAGCAGTGCAGTGTGTGTACAGTTTAGGCGTTTTTACAATAAATAAATGCTAAAACTCCTCAGACCCAAGTAATACTTCATATTTCTTGTTTGCTTAATGCATACAAAAATTGTGTCAACGACTAGATGCATAAGGCTAGACAGAGCCAGGCCCATTTCCAGTCTTTTTGCATGGCTAAACTAATCCATCCAGCTGCTGGCTGTAACTTTTTATTTATATATATATACACACATATACATACACACACACCCACCCACACACACACACACACACACACACACACACACAGCAGACAGATATCGTATGAGAGTGGTATTGAATTTTTCAAAGTTTGGCTATAAGCATATTTTCCAAAATGTTGAACTAGATAGTTTCAACCAATTAAATAATACTATTGAAATTGTGTGGAAGGTATATGCACATGATAATAGACAATTGTATTAGGAGTGGAAACTAAATCCAAAAAAAGACATGAGACAGGGCTCAAGGGTTAAACCGTGAGAGTAGTGCCTTGCATGACAGGTCACGACAGGTAAGAGTAAATGTTGCAATCCCAAAAAATCTCCAATCGTTTGTCCGAATTTCAACTAGAGCAAAGAATATCTTGAAAAATCCCCCCGATCTTGCCCACAACAAACTTCTCCTTGTCCCCCTCTCCTAAAAAAGGGGAAAGAGTGAAATGGCTGCAATGGTAGATTTACTGACGAAAAAAGGTGAAGCGTGAACATTCGGAGTGATAAAAGGGGACAGGGAGCGAGTGACAGTTGGGTTAAGACAGAAGTCATGTTCAATAGCAGGTAGAAACATCAAACAGCGAGTTCACAGGAAACCCATGCAACCTTGTCTTGATGGAGGATTTTCAGTTGTGTGGAGTAGATTATATCTGTTCAAGCTGCTGACACGGCCTCATTTGCTGCCCGTAGTGTTGGAGGGGGATTAAACGATATAAACTTTAAAGCTTTAAACAATACCTTTCAAAATTAAATGGATTAAGGGAGAGATGTCTGATGGGGATTTCCCAAGGCTTTGTTAGTTTTAAACTCTAAAAGGGGGAAGAAGAAGAAGAAGAAAAAACAGCAGTTAGAAATTTCTCAGGCATGTGACCGTTTTAATGAGGCGGCTCTCACGTTGAGGAGGGCAGTGGGCACAGGAGGGCTGCCAAGCAGATGGCTCTCATAAACATCATATCTGCTCTGTTTAGATACATGACTTCTCATCTCCAACACTGAGAGGAAAACAAACCCGACCATCACCACAAGCACTACCCACTTGCCCACTTTTGGCAAGCTGTGCCGGCTCGTTGAAATGGCACATTTCCATTTCTTGAATTTCTCCTTCATAACAATATGCATGAGCAGCGCAATTGAAATACATAACCTCTAATCTGTTATAAGTATACAGAGAAGATGCAGCTATTGCAGTGGTGGGTATTTTTGTTTAGTGGCAGTTAGGGTGTTGACTTTTATTGAATGTTATTATTACCATATAACTGAAAATGAATATGAAGCAAGACAGAAGTTGTCGCTATGATTAGGCATGCTCAGCTGCTCCCCTCTTCAGTTGAGATGGGGAAGAAAAATGAAATATATTTATAAATATATATCAAACTTTGTTGCTGCAGCTTTGCTGTAGACATGTGACCATTCAGATGAAAGGGAGTCGGTGTCAAACTGCTCTCCAAATTGAGGACAGGCTCCACATCGCTGAGCAGACATCAGTGAGCTTAAAATCGGAGGCATGTCAAGTATCGCAGGTATTAGGATAAAATCTCTCATTATCTTTCTTTAAAACATAATATGAATGTACCACAGCATTGATAGGGAGGGTAGGGGCCTTGTAGTCACTAACGACAAACAAGTCAAACCTCAGTAGTCACCTTGAATTCTATTATTAGACCAGGACAAACCACTCTAAACAACAACTGGATCAAGTGCGTCTTGTACAGCCTTGGATTGGATTTAGAGTGCTAGAAGTGGTTAAAATAAATACGACTATGATCACGTAGGGTCAAAGAGATTACATGAATAGTGCAGCCTATAGTGAGCAAAGAAGCAGCCTCTGAAGAGAAAATGCCAAAACTGCAGTTGTCAAAAAGTCACAGGGTATTCAGAGGCCAACAACAGCCTATTTATGTAACTCTATCAGGAAAAGTGGACAGTTTGAGCGTGGTAGCCTTGACAGCAGTGGGATTCCCTTTTCATTTCCCAAGGTGCGCACGCACGGACGCACGCGCGCACACACACACACACACACACACACACACACACACACACAATTATTCAGTACTGCTTGTCAATTGTACCTTTTCAACCCGGATCAATGAGTTGTCTTGCACCAGGGGCCTGTATCAACGCCAGTCATTAACATGTGAGTGCCACTCTATCAGCCCCAGCTCCAAATAAATCAAAGGGTCGGCCACAGAAGAAAAGGGGCTAATATTTCCTCAATAACCCCAGAGGGACACCATGGAGAGATGCAAATTGCCTCCCAGGAGATGCCGGGGGATGTGAAGGAGAAACTTGCTGGGAGGCAACGGGAAGCTAATGAGTATAATGGTAAATGTATACAAGGAGAGGGAGAAAACCCTCTCTATTCATACCAATTAATAACATCTTATCAATGCAGTGTACTGTAAAAGGAGGGCCCATGTCTAACCCTTTGCCCTCCTCCCCACTTCCACCTCGCAAGCGTCTGTATTATTCAACACGGGCCAGGCTACGGTCATTAGCCCTGTGGGAGGCTGGGCCAGGCCTGGGGAGTTAAGGAGATTTTAAAAACCACTCACTCCTCACATCAAAACAAATTGTGCAAAATCAAAAGGGGCTCAGAAAAAAATTCCTTTCTAGGAGGTGCGAGGGAGGGAATCGCCATTGTTGTAAAGGCCGGGTTCTGCAGCGTCAAAGTACAAAGATACAAGATAGATTAGATAGAAGTAGCTTTATCAATCATGCAGGATTTAAGAAAAAAGGGATTAATAGCTATAATGTTGTGACATGAAATAATACAAATTTAAACCATGACTGTGTTAATTAGATTTGCATAATAACTAGAAAATTATGGCATCAATACATTTAACTGATTTAATGCAGCTTAACAATTTGACATTTGAGATTTTTTATTTTTCTATATCATTAGCAGAGAAAACAGGATTACTTTAGTTTTTCTTCAGAAACAAATGCTTAGCTCATTGAAAATGATGAATCCATTGCAGCTGCTGACACCAAACCAAAAACCTGATGAAAACATATCTACCCACATTCCAACATGTTCAAACACACACTCAAAATACAAAAAAAATGGTTTTTTTAACATTATATCCATATTTTTGTAACATTATATCTGTATAAAAACAATTGTTTCAAGAACAATTGAAACAATTCTGCAGCGGTGCAGAAATCTGTTCTGATGTCTTGTTTGAAATGACTGTATGTGTGTATTTTGAGATTATTAATGGAACATGTGAACCTGTGCAGGGAACTAGTTACAATAATCTCACCCCATTGGCAGATTTTTACTTGTTTGAAAAAAAAATAGATTTGTTTGGAGTTAAAAATAAACAGCGTGATGGAGATTTTCTTGCAGTGCCTGAATGCACTCCGTGCTTTCTTGTATCTAAACACATATCTGACCCTATATAGATTAAGGCCCACCTACATTCACACAGCAATGCAAGCTAATAATGCATTTGATTTTTCCCCTTTAACTACACAATGAAAAACAGAAAACTCTTTAAATATACAAATATCTCTTATTTCTCTTTTTTGCTGTAATTTTGTCATTACATGTGTTAAACCATTGCTGTGATATACTACTATACATATATACATACATTTGTCCAAAAAAAAAGTACTCTGGTTTATTGGCATTTCTTCAAACCAATTACAATTGTCTTGGGTGGTGCTCCACACGCCACCAATGATCGCCTCTGCAAAATAGCCTCTGGGGAACTTTTTTTGACGGAATATTTGTATTTTAAAAGTTGTTTTAGTTGTGCAACAGAAAACTCAGATTGGACATTGAGTCTAGCTAGCTGTCTGGATTCACCCTGCAGAGATCTGAGGAGCAGTTTACCATAGTCCTCAGGAATTGACCAAAGTTTTTTTAGGATGAAGACTACATTGCATCAAACCCTCTATTCTACCAAATATCACCAACAGATGGCACCTGCAGCCATAAAACATGCAGAAAACACAAATAACTTCATGACTAGTGTGGAAAACAAGATTCCCATTACTTAGTAGGACTGGGACGCTTTTGTCCAGATTTGATTCATTCACAATACGTGGGTGCCAATTCAAATTGTATTGTGATTTTCATTCATTGCAATTCTATAATTGCTTAAATTTTCTTCTTTTACTTCTTTAACAAAAACAAAAGTTGGAAAATACACTATTTGAGACTAGAGAATATATCATACCAAAAAAAAACTCATTGTTTTCTAAGAAGAATGCACATCATATGTCAGCCAGTCAGTACGACATTTATTTAATTTGTAAAGAAATACAGAAGATGTATTTTTTGCATTTTCTGCTTTTGGCCTATTTTGCTTGACACATGTGATGTAGTCGCCGTTAGCAGTACCGTATCAAATAGAAAATATTTAAGTGAATCGTTGGCAGACATAAATAAATAAAAAATATTGATTCTGGGAAAGGAATGGTTGCATGAAAACAATCACGATACATACGGTTTTTGATGTCTTTTTACTTAGTATGATAACTTTACTTTAGTCATCATGTCATATTAAGTGACTGATGCTTTCCTGTAAATGGTAATAAAACATATAAGGATAGCTTAAACGGTGCCCTGTGCAGTTTACATGTGCTCCATAGCGCCACACAAAGTTCCCTCTGACTCCAAACGGCAGTACAGCAGATAGAAATCGAAGTGCTATGCAGTTTAAGGAAGCATTTGAACTACCTGAAAGGGCAAACAAATGCATCAAAAGCTGCAGAAGAAAAAAGCAATGCCTCGATCCATCATTTTGAAGGTCATTTATCAAGGTGGAGAAATATACCCGACACCAGGAGGATTTGCCTTCCAGAGATCACCGAGGGGACTCAAATGAAGGTTAATCACTATATAACTTTCTACATGTCTAATCCTATACTCCAGATTTCATTGAGCATAGCTATAAAAGCCCTCTGTCAGCAATAGCTGTGCCTAACCTGTGCCCCGCATGCTCAAAGCTCTAAAATATCACATCCAACTCTGAGAATAAGTGGGAAATTAATGAGGAAAGTGCTGAGCTCAACCTTAGACAGGTATCACAGAAAGGGTTAGCAGCTTGCAGCTCATGTACAAGAGAAGCTCGCTTATCAGAAACCTCCAAGATAGAGGTTGTTTGGACTTTGGAGAAATGTTGTGATTGATTTGACATTGTTGTAGATTTGGCTGCATCTGCATCTGACCTAAAATATACCCAAACTGGCAAGTATATTTAGTAAGGCTGGCAATCCAGATTTAACTATTAGTTTATTAATAATTAATTGATTAAAGTTGCATTAAGAAGAAACCCATAAATACAAGATCATATTATAACAGTATTATAATATATCAATATATTCTTTAGTCATAACTGCATGAAATTATGATTTTCTTTTGGTAACATGGATTCTTTTATCTTTGTCCATGATTTAATTTAAGGTTTCATAACATAAGAACCCTGTATTTTTTTTTTAATAATCTATTTTTTGTGTCCATCCATCATTCCTTGCATTAGAATGCATTCAATTGAACGTGATTTTACAGTGCACATTAACAGATTTTGCTTTTCAGTGTATCTTCCCATTGAGCGAGGGCTGAGCGTATCTGTGATCGTATTGTGCCCCTTAGTGGAGGAAATGCTCCATAACCTGAGTGAAGCGGGATAATCAGAGGCTTGATCTGCAGAGGCTGAGCAGCAGGCCAGATTCGGCACAACTGCAGCTCATGACCCAGTGCTTCACTCAGCCTTTGATGGACCAAAGCAATCTCACTGGCCCCTTAGATTTAAGTAGGTGAAATCGGTCTTTCCTTTAAAACAAGTTCCTCTCCATGGAGTACCCTTCCATTCCTCTTTAAAAGCGCAGTGACACTTTAAATGTAAATTCAGGTTTGTGAACATAAAAAAACTGAACTCAAAGTCAGTAGCAACTAAAAAGATTATAAAATCCAAGTCTGGATGATCCCATGACATGGATTCAAAAGCTGCTTGCAGTTTTCATATGATCAGGCTGCATCATGTGCATAGAATGAACCCTGAACCTTGAAACTTCATCTAAAATATGTTGCTGAAAATCCCTTAAAAATGCAGTTGCACATACGTGTGTAAAACAAATTTTGTCCTACTATCGGCCACGATTAAGTGTATGACATTGTGGTGCAATTGAGCCTTCCTCAAAGAATATACATTTTTGGATATCAAAATGTATGACTTTATGAGATGGAGCACATACTATGTGGCTCCAAAAGTCCAAATGTAAAAAACAGTTGGAGTCCTATAATGGCCTTGCTAACGCATTAAGGTTTATCCATGCAATTCTATACATATACATATATATATCTTCACCTTCATGCCATACATTTTATACTACATGTATGATACTTAATGTATTTGATATCTATTTGTAGCAAGACAAATATGGAAACAGCTCAACATTGAATAAAGACTGTGTTACAAGCTGAAAGCAAAAATAGGGCTGCACTTGTTGAAATATTATTATTTTGATTAATTGATTGTTTGTTCCATTAAGTGTCAGACACTAGTAAACAATGACCATCATATTTGTCCAGTCCAAGGTGACATCTTCTAATTGCTTGTTTTGTCCAACCCACAGTCAGAAACCCAAAGATAATCTTTTGACTATCACTTGAGACAAAGAAATGCAGCAAATATTCACAATTGATAAGCTGGAACTAGGAAATGTTGCAACTTTTGTTTGAAAATAATGAATTCAATCAAAACGATTGATTTTCTGTCATTTAAATAATGTGATGTATGTAGGGCAGTGTAGAGCCTGTCCTAAAAGATCCTCATTTAAAGGGCCAATATCATGGAATAATCATTAAAAATAAATATTGAGGGTGCCTGGGTAGCTAACTTTGTAGCACCCATATACAGAGGCTCAGTCCGCAACGCAGCGGCAGCAGGTCTGGTTCTGATCTGCGACCCTTAACTGCATGCAATTCCCCCTCTCTCCACTTTTGAACTCTAAGCTGTCCCTGTCAGAAATGAAAAGCCTAAAAATGCCACACAAAAAAATTATAAATAATCAAATAAATATTGAATTGGAAAATTAACTTCTACAGATACACAGCTTCTTATGAAAAGGCTGTGTATTGCCCAGTTGTTTAGTAATGACCAGCACTAAAGTATAAAAGGGACAATGAGGCCAAACTACTAAACAGGATGTATTTTGCAGAATTATATATGTAAATAAACATAATAATAAAAATAATGTAATAATTTCCTTATAAGAGCAATAATTTAATGATTAAAATAATGAGGGTTTAATTTCAATGTGGTGACAATTTCAACATCAAAAATCACAATACTTGCTTACATTTTAAGGAAATTAAACAAAGACTAAAGAATTGTAATTGTATTTATGTCAGTGATTCAAATTCACACTGGAGAATAATCAACAGCCAGCTTGTCACTCCCTACAACCTGCCAAGCGTAGGAGTGGAAGCACTGACACATGTAACTGACATCTCAGATTTAATTTGACTGGTAATCACACCCAGCAATAGTTTCAGAGCATTTCACACATCTGAGCTACAGTTTCAGGTGTTAAGCCGGTAAGGAGACATACAACTGTGCCCGAATGATAACACCTCTTCAGAGACGGTCACATTTTTGGGTTTATGCTCTGCCATTGTGAATGTAATGATGATAATACTAACAAGAACACTGGGACTCCACACAACACACATCTTCTTGCTTTTCAATTAAAATGCAATCAACACTCGTTTTGGGCTCAATATTACCAGCTCAAATACTTCCATTTCAGTTCAGTGGCTATTTGAAACAAGTTGTAAACTTGTGTCGCTCCACGGCAAGCAACCCTCTTGTGATCCTTATCTGGATCATACACTGTTACCTGCTAATTGCACTTCTACAAAGAGACATTTTACTACTAACACCAGTGTCAAATTTGAGAAAGTGGATCTCGATAATCATGTTGAATAATTTAAATTGAAAAAAAGAACCAGTCAATGTAAAGCTAACTTACCAGTCTATGTTGAAGCCCTGATTCCACCACATGTCTCTTAGAAAGCCCACCTGTAATAGAGAGAACATGTTCTTTAACTTGGTTACTGAAGCAGAAAGCTGCTCACTACACAGGACACTGACTTTCTTTAAAAACTACAAAAAACATTTCAGTTTTCTGTAATATTTTGTGATTAAATCTGACAAACCCTGCTTCCGACTGTGTTTTGGGATTCAAAACTAAAAGCTGAGGACATCATGTCTTGTAAGATACTGTAACTCCACAGAAGAACACAAGGAAATGTGAGTTTAGCAGGGTAAGGTAATGAGTGCTTAAATGATTAGTTAATTATTCAATTGAAATTACCGTGTAGTTGTTGTTGTTTTTTTACATTGGCTTTACTGACCTCTCTTTTGTTCAGATTTGTATTAAAACTAGTGCTGTGCCTGTTCAAAACGTGCCTGTTTGGAATGGGTTGATTGCTCGGCCTCCGGCATTGCCGTTTGCAGCTTTCTCGAGAACCACCCTTTTAAACAACTTTACACAAGACAAAGTGCTTCCTTGGGTCTAAGCAATCCACCTGCCATGACATAGTTGGGTTCCTTAGAAATGCAAAGAGTATACACGTAATTTGCTAACAGCTAACAAATTGGAACCAGGCTACTTCCTGGGATAAAAGCATTCATACCAAAAGTTACATTGCTGGTGCTTTAAATGTTTGAGTTTCCTACAATAGCCTCTTTCTGACCAAGTAGTAACAAGAATGTAATTATAGGAACAATCCCCTTCTAAACAGTTCTGCTAACTACTCTCCCCCCAAACCGGTTTTCCATTTGCTTTTGCACTGGCCAAGTGACAATAGGAACTGGTAAGAGGGGTAAGGGAGTGACACAAGCACAGCACCGGTCTTTACAGCGTTGTTACTTGACTTTAGTGCCACATACAACAAACAACGGTGGCGTTTCAAGACTAGGCTGGAGTAGTTAACAGAGAAACACAGATGAAGGCTCTAGCGTAAAATGATCCTAATTAATATGATGGAAAACGCTAGAAGAGCAGAGGGCAACAGGCAAACAAAACGGCAGTTAAGTTTAACTAGCATCAACAATTAGCTGCTTGAATGTGTGATGTTTGTCTGATGAGTTAGCATACGTAGGCGAATTGCAACAGACAGTGAAGAATATGTAAGAATAAACCGTTTGTGTTTCAGACATTGCTAGGTCACTAAGCGTTCCTATGCAGAAAAGACAAAAGAGAAAAAGGAAAAGCATATGCCCTGAAGTGGGAGCTGAAAGATTTACAGGAACTGAAGTCTGCCAAACTTGATAATACCTAAATTGGTCCAGTCGGAACACGAGAAAAAAAAAGGGTTCTAGGAACATTGTCCTAGAAAACTGCAAAAATCCATCCAGTTGGAAAGAGGCGTGACATCTCTGGGTTCTCTTTTTTTTTTTACTATTCTTAATCCTAATTTTAACCGGTTGCGGAACGGCTGCGGATGAGTGTATTTTCACTGACAGCAAAACGTCTGTGTTCCTACTCCGTCCCAGCTCCGGTAATCCACGGCCCTCCGGAGCAGATACGCTGAGCTTCTTTTTTTGCCAAATACCACAGAGCAGCGCAGCAATTCAGCACACGGCGGATAGTGTAGTTGGTTTTGTGGTCCTATTCTACATGAAATTTGCAAGATCTTGTGGGTTCTCGTGACTTCAGCTGTAAGTAATGCCAATCTGGACCTGGCAGCCGTTCTGCAACCGGTGGAAATTAGGAGTTAAATGTACACAACGGAGAACCAGCCCCGGTCCGAGGGAGATTGACAGTCATGTTTAGGTTCTTCCATTTTCTAATGATTGCTCCAACAGTGGACCTTTTTTCACCAAGCTGATTGGCACTTTCCCTGTAGCCCTTTCCAGCCTTGTGGAGGGGGACAATTTTGTCTCTAGTGTCTTTGGACAGCTCTTTGGTCTTGTCCATGTTAGTAGTTAAATTCTTACTAATTGTATGGGGTGGACAGGTGTCTTTATGCAGCTAACGACCTCAAACAGGTACATCTAATTTAGGATAATAAATGGAGTGGAGGTGGACATTCTGAAGGCAGACTAACAAGTCTGTGAGGGTCAGACTTCTAGCTGATAGACAGGTGTTCAAATACTTATTTGCAGCTGTATCATACAAATAAATAGTTAAAAAAACCACACATTGTGATTTCTGGATTTTATTTTTAGATTATGTCCCTCACAGTGGACATGCACCTATGATGACAATTTCCGACCCCTCCATGATTTCTAAGTGGGAGAACTTGCAAAATAGCGGGGTGTTCAAATACTTGTGTAATACACTGTATGTATGTATGCAGCAGTATCATTCATTAGCCTAAAGCCTAAATCTGTAGCTAAAAATTAGCAACGAAGATCAGCCGCAATACAAAAGAATGATTTCGTACCGAAAAGAAAGTCAAATCAGCTTTTGGGGACTATTTCAGCTACAAAATAGAGGATGTTGACCAAAACAGGTAAGTTGTCTGGAGAATTATAAAGTTGTGGCCACAAAACAAGGAAACACCACCAATTTGTCTGATCATTTAAAATCGGCACAATAAAGCTCTTTACAACAAATACAAAGTCAAATCTGGATGTCATACTAAACCAAAAACTATTAGTAAGGCCTTAGCAAGTGACACCTTACCAGGGTTCTCTACAACAGAAATAAATAATAGACGCAACAACATTTAATAACACTAAAGATATGTTGCCATTACACACCGTTGCCAAAGAACGATTTAAGAAAGTGATCCGCTTGGGATGTGGTATGTTATACCATCCCGCACAGGTTTTTCCCAAGTTGCAATAAAAGAGCTGTATGACAAATGCAAATCCAAGATTGAGGCAGAGCTTTCACAAGTGGAATACTATGCAATTACAACAGACTTGTGGTCCAGCAGGTCAACGGAGCCTTGAATTAGTCCTCACAGAGGATTTTGAAATAAAAAGTCACGGTTTGCAGACAGCATTTTTCCCGAGGAGTCATACAGCCGAGAATATTGCAGATATTGCAATATGATTGACCGCTTGGGGCTTAGATGAGGCACGTCAAGTATAACAACAGATAATGCAGCAAACGCTCTGAACAAGTGGAACAAACTGCATTTTGCAGTTGGTGAGTAATGGCCATGATCCTTATCCTAAATATACATTTTTACTCAGCAGTTTTACTTAATAACCTGTCCTGAACCTGACAAAACTTTGAAAATAAATGTGTTGCATGTAGAGTTTAAAACGTAAGAAACAAAATACAGAAGCTAAACATTTGATTTTAAACAACCTATTATTCAATCAGTGGCAAAAAATAGTTGTATTAGCACATTCATTGTTTGAGAATAAAACAGAGTGATTCAATAATTAAAGTTTGCACTGTTTTGTTTGTTTTCTCCCTTTAGAAATGCAGTGAAAAAGTATAACCGCATTGCTTGTGCTGTAGGAGACTGCAAGAAGCACGTGAACCACTTCTCTCACAGCTGGAAGGCCAGAGATGCCCTGCAAAAAGTCCAGAAGGAACTCAATCTACCATTACATTGTCTAATCTCACAATGCCAAACCAGATGGGGTTCCAGACAGTTGATGATCAGCAGGATATTAGAGCAGCAGCAGGCTTTAACTCAGGTCCTGTCAGCAGACAAGAAGCTGCGGCATCTAATTCTAACCTGACAAGATCAAGATGTCCTGTAATCTGTAAGCAAGTCACTGGGCCCAAAGCTGGACTTCACTGATGCACTTTCAGGGGATGAATATGTCATTGTCTCCTTTGTAAAGCCAGTTCTTCAGCTCTTCAACATTTCACTACTGGAAATGCAAGAGGGAGACACAGACTTCACCAAGAATATAAGGAAGAAGATACTGGATTTCCTCAACGAGAAACACAAAGATGATGATACTCAGAAGCTGCTAGCTATGGCATCTTTTTGGAACCCCGGGATCAAGATGGACTTAGTCAGTGCAGACAAGAAGTTAAAGCCAGAGTGGCATCACAGATGATGGAATGCCACGAGACATCACGCTGCAGCACTGACGTGGAGCACAATGTTACCAGTGCAGCCCAGGCAAAGAAAGCAAAGAAGTCATTGGAAAGCTTCTTTAAACAGAGTAAAACTGTAGCAAAGGGTGATTCCTGTCTGACCCTGAAGGATGCTGTGGAAGCAGAGTTAAACACCTACATCCTAACACCTCCAATAGACAAAGAGGAGGATCCACTTGCATGGTGGAAAGTACACAAACTTTCCTTGACTCGCCAGACTTTCCCGCAAATACTTGTGCATTCATGCAACAAGCTCGCCATCAGAGAGATGTTTCAGTACTAGTGGCAACATCGTCATTTGCCAACAAACCTGTCTCAAGCCTGCAAAGGATGGCAGACCTTTGTTCTTAGCTAAAAACCTTGAGTAAACAAAGCATACTGGATACATACTGCTAAGTAATACTCTGTTTAGGAGATTTTATACAAAATGTATAAAACTTTTGTTTATTAATTAAATTTTCAATATCATGAAATGGTAATTGATGTTAGCTTGTATTGATGGCTCGCAATAGATATCGTTGGAGGGAAACAATATATCGCAATGTAATTTTTTTTCCAATATCGCGCAGCCCTACAAAGTAGTGCTTTAAGGTTTAAAATGTCAAGAGCATGGAAACTAGAACGGAAATGATTTGTAAAATATTCAGAGAAGAAAGGACCCTTGCGAGTGATTGCCACCTTGGAAATATGCCTGTGTTCAAAAAAGAACTAGCATTAAATCAAAAACAGTGCCATATACACTCAAAAGGCAAACCCATCCCCGCCATGGTTTTCTTTTCTTTTTTGGGTAAAATTGTCAGTAGCGATCTATAGCTAAATGATGTGCTCATTCTACGTGAACAATAAAAAATATATACAAAACTATAAAAACTATGTAATCTACAGAAGAATTTCTTATTTCCTTCAGTGTTTCTGTCATGTACAGAAACTGTACATTACTGCGTTACAAACAAATGTAATCTTATTACAGAAATGCATTACCCCCCAACACTGTAAACAGGTATGCAATGATGATTGCTGAGTAATATATATGTAGATGTTGTCCAATGTCAAGTCTCTATTAAATCACGTGATGATACAATGTGAAATACAATCGTTCACAAAACAAGCTTTTACTGACCCAATCTCGATGTCTGGGATATTATGACTGATGTTTTTCACTATTTTCTGACAATGTAACACAATAATGGAAATAATCTTTGGTTGCTGCTCTAATGATAAATGGCATTTACATTTTAATTTCATACAACTGAAAACAGAAAACTGAACAGCTCAATATACTGTACGTCATTACCAAGAGAAAAAACTGTTATAGTGGTTAATTCTATTCAGACGATTTAATAAGCGAAAGTAGTGATTCAGCCGGTGGGATTATATTAAAACATGCCGCCCCTATTTCCTCACCTCTGATATATTTTTGCAGACCTCAATGTTCTTGGTACATCCACCTGATTACTAAAATATCTCATCTCTGCAGCTGTTCCTCAGCTGAGTTGCTAATTCAGGCCAGTGTATTCCCATTTAAGTAGTCCCAGGTGTTTTCATTTATAGCTGTGTAAGCAGCCAGCCAGGCTGCAGAGAACACATAACTGTTTGCTATGCTGAGCTTTCAGGGACTTCGGGCATCTCTGTACAAATATTTGACCTTGTAAAGTGACATATAATCAATGTATGGATAACATACCTTGACCATCTGATTTATTTAGTCGAGCAGTTGACTCCTTTACTCTCAGTGGTATACTAATGCAGTGAACCCTACACTAGGCTGTTAAACTGCCACTGACTTCTTCCTATAGATATGTAAACTAATCCTTAGATATCTGCAAGGAGTGAAGGACTCACTCATGTAGGTCTACACTTAGATTTTGCAAAACCTCCATTCCTGAACTGATTACTGATATATGTACGAGCATACCACTTGCTGTCTGTGGTAGACACAATACTACACGTCAAAAATGGTGTTTGATGACTATACTGAAAATTACATCTATCCAATAAAGTGAGACGTATATGTATGTATCTACTGTACAGGCCAAAAGTTAGAACAGACCTTCTCAATCAATACGTTTTCTTTTTTTCCTACTACGACATGGAATAATGTATGTCTAGAAAAAGCCCAACGTTATTTATCTGTGACTTAAAAGATGACAGATGTTTTTATTCAGGCATATAAATACACCTGGGGTCATAGACTTGAGAGTTAGCAAATGAGCTTTGCCCAATGCTGCACTGTAACACACTATGCAGCTATTGCAGTTGACTGATCTAGTTTAATCCTAATCCTTAATATTAAATTTAAACCTAGTGAAATCTTAAATATGATTCTAAAAGAACTAGTGCACTGTCAATAATATGCACAGTGCCCATGATTCATTATATATTCAATAAATTGCAGTGGAAGAAAAAATGATTCACATCTTTTAGTACGTAAAAGTGGCAATACACCAATGTAAGAAACTTCTATTACAAGTAAACTTTCTGTATTAAAAATGGTGGGCCTAGTAAAAATACAGAAGTATTAACAGCAAAATATAATTGAAGTTTTAAGAATAAAAGTAATCAATATGCAGCAGAATATATATGGAAATGATATAGTGTCTTGAACTTCTCTAGCTACCACTGTGCTCAGTATTGTGCTACCAAAAACGCATTTTCATGACTTTTTACATTGTAGATAATTACCGAAGGCATCAAAACTATGAATGGAATTCTGTATTTAACAAATCATTGTGAAATAAAAGAAAACATGTCTTATGTTCTAGTTTTTTCAAAGTAGCCACCCTTTGCTTTTTTGATGGTGCAGCAAACCCTTGGTGTTCTCTCAATGAGCTTCATGAGGTAGTCACCTGAAATGGTTTTCACTTCACAGATGTGCCTTGTCAGGGTTAATAATTAGTGAAATATTTTGCTTATTAATGGAGTTGGGACCATCAGTTTTGTTGTGCCGAAGTCAGGATGATACACAGCCGACAGCACAATTGGACAACTGTAAGAATTCATATTATGGCAAGAACCAACAGGCTGAGTAAAGAGAAACAAGTGGCTATCATTACTTTAGGAAATGAAGGTCAGTCGGTCCGGAAAATTGAGAAAACTTTGAATGTTTCCCTATGAGCAGTCGGAAAAACCATTAAGCGCTACAACAAAACTGGCTCACATGAGGACCGCCCCAGGAAAGGAAGACCAAGAGTCACCTCTGCTGCTGAGGAGAAGTTCATCCAAGTCACCAGCCTCAGAAATTGCAAGTTAACAGAAACTCAGATTAGAGACCAGATGAACTACTATCTTATCTTATCTTAAGTACTATCTTGCTGCAAACAGGACACATTTGAAGCTGTGGTGGAGAGGAGGTCACTGAACAAACTGTTATCCATCATGGATAACCCCGACCACCCTCTCCATCCCACATTGGTCCAACAGAGGAGCAGCTTCTTAAAGAGGCTCCGACAGTTTAAATGCCGCAAGGACCGCTACAGGAAATCATTCCTACCACAGGAAATAAAACTCTTTAACACATCATCCCTGGGTGCTAGATGACACTTTTAGACACAACAATAATGCAATAAGGGCAACCGGCACAATTGGTTCATTTAGATTTTAGATTTTTATTTCAGCAGTTGCACATTTTGTTTTCCCATCTTGTATATATTTAAATATCTGTTCCTATATTCTAATATTTTATTCTTATATTTTATTATTTCATGTATATTGTATGTATGTATATGTTGTGTGCTGCTGTAAGACTATAATTTCAAATTTTTTGGGATCACTAAATATCTATCTATCTATCTCTTATCTTATCTTATCTTATCTTATCTTATCTTGACTTGCAGGTTAGAGTTCAACTTTGCTTTAGCCAGTGACTTTTGGCATTAACAGCTTCCTTACAATATTGGTCTCATAATATCCCTACAACCACACATGACTCTCAAAATCACTCTAATGGGCCATTTCAAGTCAGAGATAGGAAACTTACTTACCATGGAGGCTACTTCTACACCAAATGGTTTGCATGGGCTATATCCTACATAAATATCACTGTAAAAATCTTACAACGCAATCTTGTCTAAACTCAAAAACACCATTTGTGCTTTTGTACAAAGGGAAACGATTTAGCTAGATAGCAAAAAGCTGCCTCGACTGGCTGTGACTTTATTTTGACAGGCAATGCGACAGTCAGCTAGCAGCTCTGTCCACAGGCAGAGCCACAAAGGCAAAACTGCATCAGCAATGTCTCGCAGAAACACTTAATGTAGCAAAGCGAACCAATTAAAGTTGAGGTTTGACTAGCTGCAGCTTGTCCAGAAATTGGCCACTTACTGCAGTGTTTTAATACCTGGACAAAGACACAGCGACACAGCGACACATCGCTGACTAACGTCCACACCTGGCTGCCATGTATCCCTGCGCACATCAAACTGTACATCAGGCTGTAACACCTACCTCAGGACGACGACTCATGTCCTTAAGTTTGTCATTGCACCCATAGCAGGTTACGCGCCTTAACCTTTGTTAAAATGTCGCCATTTTGCTTTAAAATCACGCAGGTTGCACTCTGGTCCAGAGGAGAGGGATGTTCACGGCGGAGGTAGAGGAAGCGTCACCCAAACTGCACACCGACCCATATGTTCACTTCATTCTTCGCCATTCAATTGCCTACATTTAGAATAGAGCTCTCCTATTAATAACTTAAACACATTAAAGCGACAAATGTTCCTAAATTTCAACTTGGAGGATAACGTAATGTGACAACACATTTCTTTTTAAAGTTTGTAAGTGACATGGGCTGCACGACCTTGAACTGCATGCTACTTAAAGTGACACATCCGATTTTTAGAAATGGGATTTTATGAGGTGGGTTACTTATCCACACTGACAGATATAGTCTAAAAAGTCGACTGTCACTACAATATGGTTAAACAACAACAACAACATTGCAATGTAGCCTATCTATTATTTATTTAAGTTAGCCTACTGTAAACAGGGAAGTTGTACTGAGTGTCAGGGTACAGATGTTCTGTTGCTCTCTTCTGGGTTTAACAATGTCATCATCCACAGTGGAACTTGGACAGAGATGGTTAAATGTGTTTTATGTGATCATGAACTGAATTTAAAATGGTTGCAATGAAAGGTTCACTAGAAAAAAAGATATGCTACTGTTGTATATTTAATGTTCAACGGCTCTTGTACAAGTAAAGCAATGAGCTTTAACCCTCATTTGAATTTTAGAATTATGATGCATAATGCATGCTGGAAATCCATTATTAACACCGTTGCATGTTTTTCTTGCCTAAGTGTTATTTCCATGATTCTGCAGGAAAACCATCAGGCATATAAAACCTCATCAGTCAGGAGTTACAAAATAATGTCCCAATCAATGTGTTTTAGAACAGGTGCATTATTTTAATGACAGTTGATTTTAATGTTGTTCATATTTTCCTTGCATATTTGCTATAACTTAACAAGATTTCCATCAATCTATCCAGAAACACAAGCTTTAGGCATGGTTAATTCCAATTCAGATTGTCGCAATTATGAACTAATATGTTTCATTTTCTGTCCCTTACATCTAATTAGACGAATATTGCATAGACTGACTACAAAGTGCAAGCCTTGTGCATTAAAGTGTATTGCAACTGTGAGGTTGCCATAACTGTTTACGTCCAGCTAAATACATACATACATACATACATACAGAGATATGTATATATATATCCTATAATTATTATTATTTTACACAAAACACAATTGCAAAAAAGCAGATATCTCAAGCCAGGCAGACTTATAGTGTGTATAACTTTAGTATATCTTTGTTCAGTGCATTAAGAACAACAGTCTGTGTGGGGTGTCTGCAGTGGTTGATTGGAGTGGTAATTCTCATATGCATATAGGCCTACATATAAAATATTGATTGGATTGGAACAACTTCCTAACACATGTTTGAATGTACATTGCTCCAGTCACTTCTATTATTACACGAAATAGTCAGGAGACAACTAAAATTTCTCAAAATCTGCTGAATATTTATAGAGTGGGCAAAATAGGACTTATTTACATTTGCTAAATTATTAAATGTGTGGAATGCAGAGCTTTAATCATAAATATTAATATACTGAAAAAACTGTAAGACATAAACATTAGGGCATAAATATTGATCTACTTCATGCCAGTGTGTATTAATTCTTGGTTTAGTTCCTTTTTCAACAGAGATCTGTTTCTTTTAAAGCTATTTCCAAGTCACTTACTGTATTTGTGCTTGCTTCACTGTGATCTGAGCTTATCGTTGTACCCACCTAGATGGCAGAAAACACAGCGCAATTCCGAGGAGTGCATTGTCTATGTGTGTGAGATATAGGGATTGACATAAACCCTCTGTTTTCAGAGCATGAAGTAATTCTTTTAATGGCCTGCCAACTGTGCACTCCAAAGTTTGATTTTGCTCTGCAAAATGAGAGCAAAAATCTCAAACAATTTATTATGCTGTTTGTGCCTCGCTTCAGTTATCGTCTGCAATTTATTTCCTACCTTGGGGTACTGCAAGCCATTTTCCTCCATTTTCAGTGGCTCGTTTTTTTTTTTTTTTTTCTTGATCCTTCATGCTGCTGACTAAACTCCTGCCTCCAGCCATGGCGTTGGAACATCACAGAAAAGTACATCATTATACTGAAGCTAGTTAACAAAGAGAGCCAGAGAACCAGTTTAAATCACAGGGCACAAGACAGTATGAGGAATTACTCCGTTTACTAACTCCAATGTAGCTATGCACAGCCTGTCTCTCTGTTGCACAGGTGAACTCACTAATGAAGGCTGTTTCAAACCTCGGTCGGAATTCAAGGCCGGCACCTGACCACTGTTCGCTATTTGAAATTCATTTTTTTCTATAATAAATGATGCCTTAGTTCAAACATGCGTCCCATGTCTGCATTAGCTGAGCACCAGCAATGACCTTCTTTTAATTTATTTCCATTCATTGACATTTATTTATACATTATCCCCACCTCTGCTTTTTCCTACTACGACATGGAGTAATGTATGTCTAGAAAAAGCCCAACGTTATTTATCTGTGACTTAAAAGATGACAGATGTTTTTATTCAGGCATATAAATTCACCTGGGGTCATAGACTTGAGAGTTAGCAAATGAGCTTTGCCCAATGCTGCACTATAACACACTATGCAGCTATTGCAGTTGACTGATCTAGTTTAATCCTAATCCTTAATATTAAATTTAAACCTAGTGAAATCTTAAATATGATTCTAAAAGAACTAGTGCACTGTCAATAATATGCACAGTGTCCATGATTCATTATATATTCAATAAATTTCAGTTGTAGAAAAAAATATTCACATCTTTTGCTTAAGTAGGTAAAAGTGGCAATACACCAATGTAAGAATCTTCTATTACAAGTAAACTCTATGTATTAAAAATGGTGGGCCTAGTAAAAGTACAGAAGTATTAACATCAAAATGTAATTGAAGTATCAAGAATAAAAGTAATCAATATGCAGGAGAATATTTGTGGAAATGATTTAGTGTCTTGAACTTCTCAAGCTACCACTGTGCTCAGTATTGTGCTACCAAAAAAGTCAGAAACTTCAAAAGAGACAGACTTTAAGAATCCGCCAAATCTGATACTGATATCACATATATTTGTATACAATAAACATAGGCTATATACCGAAACTTTAATTCCTTTTAAAGTTTTGTTCCATTTATACTTATATATTGTAATGCGTGTTCAATTGGAAGAATTTTTTTCCAGAGTTGCTGGGGCACAATTCATGATTTTAATAATACCAATTCACTAAATTTATATCTATCTATTTATTTGTTACATTTTTTAATGTGTGATGTTGCCTTACACATAAAAGAATGATCCCAGTCCGTTTCACACAGTGAGCCATACAGCTTATTAATGAAACACTGGTATTGGATTGCTTGGAATCGGCCGATACACAAAGTCTGGGTATTGTTATATCGGCATAGAGATTGAAAAATTTGAATCAGTACATCCATAGATTTTTTTAGGTCCTGACAAAGCTAGCCCAGAGCCAAAAAAGACTTAACAAAGAGTAGTAGAATACTCTTCTCATTTAACTGACATCTGTAACAACAATTACTTTTAAACAATCACTGAACGTTGTACACGTACAAATCACACTGGTGCATCACAAGTTCAAGAATGCAACTATAACATAAATGGTGACACCCTTTCACTCCCCCCTGCAGTAGTATAAATTGACCACAAGGTGGCAGAGGGAAGCTTGCGAGGTCCATTCCTAGTATGCCTTTTAAATGAGTCTTATTAACTACCGTTAAATCACTGCTCACAAATTGTATTTTGATATGCAAAACGCTTTTTAAACGCATATTATATGCTGTTTTAATCCTTAATCTCTATAAATATGGCATATTAGGGCTTTTCATATTCTTAAGAGATTATCAGGCACTCATTGCCTGTATGCTTATGCAGGGTTTCAGCATTATCAAATATTAATTATTCTAAACTTGCTCTTTTAGGAGGACTTCTTTGATGTTGATCTAATTTTTCATCAGCTAAGCAGAACTCACACAGTGGTATCTTTTGGAAAGCAGTGGGCCATAATTCATTGATGAGCCATGTGGAGCGTGGATATTCACATATGCGTGTGCAAGATCTTGAGCAGTTCTGGAATGGATATAACAGAGTGGTGTGTTGCTGGGCTGTTGGCCTCACTGGTGCCACAGACTGATATAAAGGGTTAAAAGGGTGAGGAAAATTAATCTGTGAGAACTTTTTATTTATTTAAAGTAATTAAAGTAATTAAAGTACAAGTAACTCAAGAAGAGAAGCCATTACAAACTGTGTAGACATTAGGATAGATTAGAAGACATCAGGGCTTCACTGACAAAAGCTTTGCAAGCGCCTTTTCAAAATCTGTTAACAGCCAAAGGTCAAATTCATTTAAAAAAAAAAAAGTTAAAAATAAAAAATAATTTGTCACCACTATGAAATATACAAACAGCACTACTTTGATTCCAGTAATGTTTTTTGGCAGAGAAAAAAAAGGAAGAAAATTACAGAAGCAATTATGGCAAAACAGATAGTTTAAGGTTATCATTATTAAATTATTCATTTTTGACAATGTTGGCCCTTGGAGTTTGGGAATTGATCTCTCTGTAAACACACTAAAGCAAGCAAGATCGACATAAATTGCGAAGACGAAGCCATCTTATGAGCACTCTGCTTTCTCTTTCATGTTGCCTCACTGTAGGGGCTGAACATTGCTAATAAAAAGTGGGAAGACCTTGGGCAAGTAACACAGGCTGATTAGTTTTGTACACTGGAGACAAGAAGTGCTTTGGAGTCTGCAATGATATTTGTTTTCTTTTCACAACATATCTGAGGAAGAGAAATAAAGAGAATGCTTAAAGTTTCACCGATGTGTTTGTTCTCTTCAAAGCAAAAAAGAAGAGAAATCTTGCAAGTCTTTGTCAGATGTTGTATGTGCATGCTCATTATTTCAATAAGCCCATTTTGCCTCCCGTGATTGCTTTATAAAGAGAATAGTGGATGACCCTGGCTCTGTTGTAAAGTTAATGCTTTTGCACACAAAGAATAACAGATGCTGGTTTGAGTAACAGTGAGGTTACGGTGGGACCCCCCGTCCGCCTTGTTATCCTGGGCTGCCGCCTCAAATGGATTAGATGAGAATGTGGTCCCTTGGAACTCTCTAGTCTGCTTGAGCTACTAATCACACAAGAAAACAAGGCCTGTTTCTGTCAACTTTTTCACTAATGGGCTAATTGATTGACAGTCTTTGAGCTTTCATGCAGCTGATTTATTTACTGTTGCCCTTTCATGCTGCAACATTTTCAATTTAATTGAGAACCAATAGGGTATAAGGGCAACACTGCCATCGGGGAAATCAAGTGATGGGACTGTTTTAATGATTCCCCTGCTAGAGAAGTTAGATCCACAGTGAACTGAATCTCGTTGCACTCTGATCTCACAATGACAGTACGTTGGGAGTTGTTCGTAGTCATCATCTTTTTCTGTGAAATCTCATCCCAGTTGGATGTATATGTTGCCATTCAGCTGGATGCTCTGTGTCATTTTTAATATCAAAGATGAATTATTTTGTTTTCCCGACAGTAGTGCAAGAGTTTCTGTTGTTTTTAGTAGGAGTGTGGCAGCAAATGATGTACTTTTTTTGCACAGCCAGCTATCCACAACACTTTGGCAAGATAAGTGTGCGCTATGAGCCAAGCAGCTTCCTGTACATCCAGCTGCTGTAATAAATGTGCTACAGTACTCCGGACTTCACCGTACTGCTGTGGTATTCAGACTTTGGCTCCGGGTTGCTGTCTGCACTCCTCCACACACTCATCCCTCTCACTGCAGAAGTGTCTGTCTGTGCTGGAGGGCTTCAATCAACTTTAGATGCATCTTAAAGTTCTCTGCATCTTAGTCAGAGAAGGCTTAGTTCCCTGTGCGCATGAATTCAAAGAATACTAACACTTTGACGGAAGAACTGTTTAATTTACCGTTCTTCTGTCTAAATCTTGTAAGATTAAGTTGGAGTTATTTTGAGTGGCCATTTTGATTAAGTTTTAATCGTTTTGGCTTGTTTCTTTCTTACAAAATGTGTGACACAGCCGCTGAGGTCAAAGAATAACAGGATGGTTATGTGATATAGAAAAAACATCAAGCTGAATATAATGAAATTATGTAATGATGCAAGGAAATTTGAGATGAGGCAACCACTGTCTGAGTTGGGTTAAAGTTTTTTTAAGCTGCAAAAACACAAATTTGTAATTCACTATAATTATAAACACTGTGTTGAGTGCCGTTTTCAATTGATTAAATAAATAATGTAAAAACCATACTTCTGAAACGGCAATCCCTTAATGTGTATGTTTTCCCATTAAATGAAGCAGTATTTTCTTTCATCATGATGTAAACTCTAATGGCATTTCATTTCCTTTAGAGGGTGCTGCAGATGAGGATATTCCTCTCAGTGACTTCACTCGGTTGCCCTTCCTCATAATAGTTACCTTAGCTATGACATCAATGTAGCTGAGTAGCCTGGAGCAAATTGAGGCATGATGGTATTTTTGCCTGATGTTGCAAAAACTATGTATAAAAAATGCAACATGTATCATGAATTATATTTATAATATATAATAATAAATATGCACGTTCAAGTTCAAGTTACTTTATTGTTCCCAATGGGTCAATTTGTTGTGCAAAAGATAGTATAGTACAAAATCACACACAATCACACACATAATACCAAGATTGCCTTCCTTGCAGGCACAGTTAAAACAATAAAAAACAGTAAACAATCAATAAATAGTAATTCAATAAGTTATCTATTGTTCTTTATAGAATTAAGAAGTAGAATGGCTGCAGGTACAAATTAATGTTTGTATCTGTTTGTTCTGAATTCTGGGAGTTTAAAGTGTGATCCAGATCAGGATGCATCGTTGAATTATATCTGTGCACACCAGTGCCAATAAATGCAAGTCTGTTGGTTCAATGTATGCATTGTGCGCAAATGTATGCTCTATAGGCGTACTGAATGTGCATCTGGCAAGCATGTGTATGTGCGTGTGTAACTACAAAGAACTGGGTCGGTGCCAGTGTGTGTGCACACACTCAAATTTTGAGATGATAAGACACAGCTTTCCAGTGTATCTACACTGACCTCAGCATTACGACCTCAAAAAGAAATATATTGTTGTGTGGGTTATCTCATCTCACACTTTGACCTGACAGAGCTGCAAATGAGCTCATCGTTACAGCTTCACCTCCTGACAATCTCTCTTTTTCTCTTGTAGGGATTCACACGTCTGTACCTTAACTTATTCTGACAAAATCTACATGACAAAGCCACTCTACTTATTACTTTTTATTAGGCGAGGATTTGGACCATTGGTCCTCTGGGACAGTTTTGCTCCACTTCCCTTCTATTCCCCTCCAAGCTTTGCTCTGATGGTTTCTCTGCTGTCTTGATCCCTCCCCATCCCAGATATTACGCAGGGTGAGCTCAACCTAATGTTGCACAATCCTCTCTGCTGGTTATTATCCAACACAAACCTTTTCTGCCTCTACAGTGTGTTACCACAGCCTTCTACTGTGCCAATGAACACATCTCAGGCGGCAAGAGAAACTACACTTTGTGCCATCCGTAATCCCAGGGAGGTTTCTCTGAACAAGCTAGAACAAGCGATGCCTTCATTGCCCCCTTTATAATGAACATATTTAAATGATCAATAAACAGGACTTATAGTTGTTTTTGTTGGAACCTGAGCAACACTCCTCCTTGGCCTTTCATTGTGATCACCAGCTGTAGTCTTATTAAGAATGATTAGATCACTAGAGGTGTTGAATGATGACACGCCTCCTTTTTGAAGGTATACCAACCACAACTGAGTGGATGGAAATGCTGGTTCTGAGCCAGGACTCAATGGAAGGACTACATCTCCCAGCTGGCCTCAGGAGCAGCTGGAGGAAGCTGCAGGAGAAATACTGTAGATGTGTTGCAGATATTAACATCTTTTCCTGGTTTTTAAAAACCCAGATCCTATCCAGGTTTTAATGACTCAAAAAGGATAGGCTTTGATTTTCAAAGGCAGGGTTGGTAATGTTGAAAATCTAGCAAGATTTAAAAGTAGCATCTCATCAGGGTTTCATCCAGGCTCAGGCTCGTACACGGCAGGGATAGAGTATGCGCAGCAGGGTAAGGAAGAATTTCATTGGCTTCTTTCAAGCGGAAACTAAATTAGTGATTGATTTTCGTGATTGTTTTGACGGGATTACAGCAGGTGCAGATGATGGATCTTTTTTGCTCCTTTTTCAGAGCCCATAACTTATTTATTGTCAAACAATAAATAAATAAATTAGACATAGTTAACAACCCTGCCTTTAACATAAACAGTTTCTTCACAAACTAAAGTAATTGTTTTAGTTTTCAGACATGCTAACAATTGCAGTTTACAGAGTAGATGAATTGTCTAAAATTTGGAAGTTGTAAAATATCTTTTGTGATAAGACGGTGGATGGATGGGTAGAGGGGACAGCTATGTTTGTCTGAGGCGGATCACCAGCCATCCACAGCGACCATTTGGCCCAAACACAATACAAGCAGAGTCTGCAGTGCTCATGTGAGGTTGAATTATTCCTCCATCCCGTCTAGAGGAGAGACTACTCCTCTGGGAGTTGCTTCCTCCACACATCTGGATCACTGAGGTTGTTTTTTTACTCCTGTCCTTGCGCTAGGGTTATTAGCATTAATCTCTAATGCAACATCTGTGCGTCCCCCTTATTTCTCCATATTTGTCCTCCCTCCCCCCTCTATGATTTGATGTCTGCTCACTGGGCTTACACTAGACAGCCAAGTCTCTCCAGGCTGCAGATGTTTTTCCAGCTCTGTGGGGAAGAGCAGGTGGCTGCCGGACAGCAGGTAGACCACAGTTTTCAGAAGAGGAACAGTCTGTGGAAATGCCATGCACTGTTTCAAAGCCCTGAAAGATCTCAGCAGGTAAACGCCACATTTACAAAAACCTAAATGTCTACCCAGAAACGCTTTTGCAAGGATTTTTTTTTGACTTCTTTGTGTGATGAAATAATGGTTTATTTTTCTATAACTCATGGAGCTCATTAAATTGATTTGTTATTCTCTTAGGAAATTTCCTGTTTACTGGGATGAATGTGAGGATACATGTGACAGTAGTCTGTGAAACTAAAGACAGCTGATGTAATTTCCTTTACTTAACACCCTTTAAGTCACATGAACAAAAATGGCCCCAACCTGGAAACATCTGGCTCAGATAAGGACTACACGTGAACATTCAAATCTCAGAAACCCAATAACAACTGCACAATTTACTACAGGACAGTATTAATTCCCTACGAGCTACACAGAATCCACATTTTTAACAGCTACAAAAACTGAAAGACGCAGCCTCTTGCTCACTCCGTGCAAAAGATTGTGTTAAAAAACGTGAACCAGGCTTAGGAAAATGTGTGTGAGAGAGTCGGTCAACAGCCTAATTGTCAGTTGTGGCTTATCTAATGGTCTAAATATGCTTTATAAGAGCAGAGGGAGCTTTTTGTGTGTACGCCGCAGTTTTGATCACAACAGAGCCTGAATCTTAATGATTGCCCACGTGATTACATTTACCCCTGGGAACAGGAGATTTGGTGTCGACTTGGCTACCACATTAACTATGTTGGCATCATTAACCATGCAGTTTATAGGAAAGAAGGTCCCTATCCGCTTTGAGCCCACCATAAGATACGCAGTCTGTATTTTTACACAACACACTGTATTTCCTTGGCAGCAGTGTATCAGATGCTGTGATCAGGCTTCAGTCTGTGAAGCAAACATGGACTAAACTGGCATGATGTGAGGGTTTTACACTAAATCTTAATAGTCACGCGTTAATTATATCGGAATCAAAGGCCCAACTAAATTTATCAATCAAAAGCCTATTTATTTTAGATCTGAAAACAGATTGCAAACTTTCCCTTGTTTTCTTTTCTTAGCTCAGTACCCTCCAGGCATACAAATAACATAAATATCAAAAACTAAAAAATCCCTATTCATGTCAGTAGTTAATCCTTCGGGTGAATCATTAGCGGTGGGCACAGCTGTTTCTGCAGAGATCACTTTTATTAGTTATGTAGCCTTCAGTATTCACATCATGACCTTTATTTCAATACAGGGACTGTATCAAGAAATGTATTAAAGAAAGTGTCCAAAAAAGGTTCATAGTCCTCAAGGATCAGGGGGCATATGAGGGGGGGGTTGCTGCATGTTTGATACTGTCCATGAAAGAGACTTTGCATCTGTGAGTAATTGACGACTGAAATCTCTGGATCAACAGCAGAGTAAGAGATGAAGAGCAGGGGTGGTACAGACAGATCCTGCAGGGCACTGGTTGAGCTCCTGAAGGACTACAGTGGACTGTCCATGTCCCTGATGACATGGACAACAAAGACCACAGAGCTGCATTTTCACATGTACAGCTCTGTGTGTTGCCTGGAAGGGCTGCTTTGAAATCTCAAGTATGTATCACATCAATCTGTTGGTCCAAAGTACAAGGACAGGTCACAATGTGGGCCAAACTTACATTTGACTTTACATGCTGGTAAATGCTAAGCCTTTTTAGCCTTTGGTTGTATCTGTTATATTGGTGGTTATTTGATTATTAAACATTAGTTGTGTCTTAAAGGAACCAAAGAAGATGAAAGGATTGACAAAATTAATAAAAAGAAAACCACTCAATTAATCAGTTTGTTCAGTCTGTTAGTGTCGCAGGCTCCGATGCTCCGGCCTAGCAGATGGCTGAGGAGAACAGAGCGCTGGCCACAACAGACAGGTACAACATCTCCAACATTCTGCTGCACACTTTAAAGGATAAGGCCATTCTGTCAAGGTTGTAAAGTAAAAACATTGTTAGGAGGAAAGGCCAAGTTGTGTAAAGGCTGTCACTTTGATAATACAGGGCCACTGGATGAAAACCTAAAGTTAGAGAAACCTCAATGGTGGGAGTCAAGTATGGATCATTATGGATGCAACCAGTCATGTAGTACTGTTTCCCTAAAAGCTAATGACCATGGCTCTTGGATCTGAGAGACATCAGATTAAATCCTAGGATTCAGTTACATGGACCAGCCATTAGTTACTGTATGCTGCCATAGGATAAGACTGCTGGGGGACTTTCTATGACACACTGAGCTCTTCTCTCCTCCTCTCTTTCTCCATCTATGTGATAATGATAATAATATATTTAATTTGTACAGCGCTTTGGGTCAAGGACCCAAAGTTGCTTTCCAGGGAAAGGTAGAAAACAAAAACATGGCTAAACAAAACAAAACAAGATTCAGGTACAGATAAAAAAGGGAGGAGGGCGTGGGGCTACGCATAGACAGAGGTGAAGTGAGTCTTGAGGACTGAAAAATGGTGAGTGATTCAGAGATGCGGATCTCTTGGGGGAGGGGGTTCCAGAGCCTGGGAGCTGCCCTGGAGAAGGCTCTGTCCCTGAAACTTCGGAGGTTGGACTTGGGGATAGAGAGGATACTGAGTTCTGAGAGACTGTGAGGGTTGGTAGGGGGAGAGGCGGTCATTGAGGTACAAGGGGGCCAGATGGTGGAGGGCTTTGTAGGTGAGGACCAGGATTATGTAGGTGATCCAGTGGGAGATGGGGAGCCAGTGGAGTTGTTTTTGGACAGGAGTTATGTGGTGCCAGGATTTAGTGTGGGTGATGAGCTGGGCAGCTGCGTTCTGGATCAGTTGGAGTTGCTACATGTAGGTAGAGCTGATAACAAAGAGAAGTGAGTTACAGGAGTCCGGTCTGGATGAGCGGAAGGTGTGAATGCTTCATTCAGCAGCGGGGGGTGTAAGAGAGGGTCTGACTTTGTCGATGTTGCAGAGGTGAAAGAAGGTTTTAATGACATGATGGATGTGAAGCTCAAGGGAGAGGGTGGAATCAAAAATCACCCCAAGGTTGCGGGCCTGGGGAGATGGCGAGACAATGCTGATAGTGAGAGTGGGGTTATTGATATTGCTGATTGTGGATTTGGACCCTATGAGGAGGAATTATGTTTTATCGCTGTTGAGTTTGAGGAAATTGTGTTGCATCCAAGTTTTGATAGCAGACAGGAGTTGATGTGGGAGAGGGGAGGATTGTGGGGGGATTTGGTGCTGAAGTAGATCTGGGTGTCATTGGGGTAACAGTGGATGTCCAGGTTTAAGTGGTGAAGTATCTCACAAAGGGGGAGGATGTAGATGAAGAGGAGGGGTCCAAGTACGGAGCCTTGGGGAATGCCTTGATTGACTGTGGCTGTGCTAGAGGTGTGGTCATGGAGAGAGATGAATTGGAATCGGTTGGAAAGGTAGGAGCGGAGCCATCTGAGTGCAGTAGCTTCAATACCCAGGTCTTTGAGTCTGGTGAGCAGGATGTTAAGGCTCACGGTATCAAAGGCTGCACTCAGATCGAGGAGTATAAGGGTGTTGAGGAAACCGGTGTCAGCAGAGGTGAGGAGGTTGTTGAGGACTTTGAGGAGACCGGTTTCTGTGCTGTGGAGGGAGCAAAAACCAGATTGGAAGGGGTTTGAATTGGTTGTTGGCATGTTGGGTTTGGAGTTGGGATGCGGTGATGATCCAGGGTTTTAGAAAGAAACGGGAGGTTGGATATTGGGAGGTAGTTGTTGAGGCAGGCAACATCCAGACCAGATTTTTTAAAGATGGCAACTGGCAACAGCCATTTTAAAAGCAGAGGGGACAGTTCCAAGGGACAGTGAGGAGTTAAAGAGGTTACTGAGGTATGCCATAGGACGGGGAAGCAGGACTTCAGGAGGGGAGTAGGGAGGGGGTCAAGGGAGCAGGTAGTGGGTTTTGAGATTTCAGGAGGGGTGACTGGGTTAATGTGCATTCATTAATGCACTGAATGTATTAAACTAACTTAGCTTCTTTCCCAGAGTCCTTGTGCTTTCTCACTTCACAGATTTCCTTGGATTGTGGTGCCACCTGGATTGCAGTAGCCGCTGCTGCCATGGTACTGCTCAACATCCATTGCTTATACTATTATTATTAGTCATAGTTTAATTATCTTTACTGTTGCTATAATTGCCATTGTTTATCATGTCATTCCATAATACCCACTGCTATAATTACTGAGTCATATTTCTGTATGTATTGTAGTTAGGTATTTGCAGGCATGCAGGTACAGATTAGAATTAAGGTTACAAGGCAACAAAATTACCTCTTAAATGACAGTAACTACTGGCAGCTATAATTGCCAGCTTGAAACTGTTATTCGACAGTAGACCTATGACCTAAAACAACAGTTTAGGAAAAGAAACATTACAGTATTATACTGTCTGCTTTGGTTGCAACTATACTGTTATTTTACAGTTTCTACAGGATTCACCATTACCTTATTACTGTAAAACTGTAGAATATGCTAAGACAAAAGATGGCTTTAAAACATTAGGCATTTATTAAAGCTGAACATTAATAGCTTTATGAATTGTGGGCCAATAAAATACATAAAAACACCTATATAACTTGGTTGTCAGAATGTGAACTATGACGAGTGATGGCTGACATTACTTTGCTTAATTTTGTACTTTTGTCCTCAGGTCAAAAATAGGTCTGTTTGACAGATTCTTGCACTCTATGCAAAGCAAAGAGTACAAATTATCAGGCAATTCACATTTATTTAACCTTACTGCTAGGTTTTTTTTCCTTCCTTCACCCAAATACAACAGTTCACTGCATCAAATGCATATAAAAGCTGACTAAATTACACCTATTCCATTAACAATAACAATTAAATTGGATCTCAACAATGGTGGGTTCAACAATGACCCTGGACATCTGAGACAGATAGATTGACCTATACTGGCTAAATAAAGCCCCACTCAAAGTCCATCACATTTTTTTAGTAGAGTGGCCACATGAGCATTCACCGTTGTTGCCTTTTTGTGGACCAACTTCCCCGTCTTCTTTGACACCGCCTTCCCCTGGCTCGTCTTTCTTCCCCTCTCAGGATTAATCCCAATGAGACGCCTAAAATGTAATAATAGAGAAAGTGTATAACATATTAGGTATGGTAAGTAAAGATCATTTGCATTTAATCTAGAACCCTATCACAGTAGAAGATGTATTTTTCTGACAATGACCCTTGTGTCTCATAATTGTGAGAGAATGATCTCATTTTGATAAAATATTTATGAAAAACAAAACATTCCTGATTCAAGATTAGAACAGATCAACTGCTTACTCATTATTACAGTATCTATTACACTTTGATGAGGGTGGCGTTAGGAAACAGTATATTTGGGAAAGGGACACATTGCTCAATGAGAGCACCACAGAGAGTGACATGGCCAGTCAGAACAGCCCCATTCCTTAATTAAGATGGGTGCCAAAAGGAAGCATGGTACGCTTTAATGTGCAGGAGATAGGTACAACAACTGTAAAAGTTAATATACCAGCATGGCTTATAAAAAAATAATAATTAAATATTTCTGAACAGAGCTGGGAAGAGGGCTAACATACTCAAACAACCTTTCTGGCACAAATTTACCTTTGAACAAACTCCAGTGTCCTTGCCGCTTCTTCTTGGTATTTCAAGTTGAACACATAGTACGTAGCAAAAACTGCAGAAAGCCCATGTGATTAAGGTTTTTTGGATGCCTTCACAGATAACCTGGCTTTCGATGCTGATCATCCAATGTTCCAATGTGATTCCATCACCAACAACTGATGCAGACAACAGAAATATGGGTGTAAGGGACTTATATGAGAATAAGAAGTTCACAGAAAAAAACACCACTTTTAGATTTTGTTTTGTTTTGTTTAACTGGTGTTTTAGGTCAATGAGTGTCCACAACTTGAGATAGCAAAAAGAATGAGGAGAGAACTTCATACATGATGGACCATGATAAAACTTAAGTTTAGGAAACTGATACAGAAAGATAAATTAGACTAATGGAGATACATAAAGACAGACTGACTTTGTTTATACTCCACGTCATGCTTTTATGACACTAACCCAGTAGAATCAGTCGTGGACTGTGGGTCAGGTTGCGCTCAACATCAGCTGCTGTGGCAGACATCTGTAGAACATGGACAACAGTATGCAAATTAAGAATGGAATTGCATGTAAAGTCATTGTAGATACAATAAATATTAGTAAAGAAACCTTACATCAGCTGGGTATGCATGTGCCTGCTTGTGGAAATGTATTCCTGCAGGTTTTACCACATACAGTGGGTACGGAAAGTATTCAGACCCCTTTAAATTTTTCACTCTTTGTTTCATTGCAGCCATTTTCCAA
>NC_048415.1:21386002-21410450 GCF_013103735.1 Etheostoma cragini
TTGGAAAAAGGCTGCAATGAAACAAAGAGTGAAAAATTTAAAGGGGTCTGAATACTTTCCGTACCCACTGTATGTTGCAAGTTATAATGTTTTCACTACAGGCCTTCACAGCAAAATAAACTTCAAAATACTCTTTCAAGGGGAAAAAAATCATTACAAAAACAACTAATCAACTAACATTTAGCTACTGCACATTGCATTAGGGCATATTTGAAGCTATGGTTTAGCGTTTTGCATCGACCTGCATAAGAAGCTTCTCCCTATAAACTCCCATAAACCGTTTAACTTGAAAAAGTAAAACAAATGGTAAAATAGAACCTTGTAACCCACCTTAGTTAGATCTCACAACAAATCAAATGCTCAAGCCAGTTTATGTTAAAATCAGTAATGCGTTTCAACAGAGAGCTAAACTTTTTCCACATATTTGCTAAATGAGAGTAGGCCTAATGTACGCTAGCATGCGGCACGTATTTTTGACTCAATCTTTTCGGTAAAAAAAGTAAATGAAATGTTAATCCAACTCCAAATAACATTAGCATAATGCTGACTTTTGCAAGATTATATTTACCTTGTTAAGAAAACCACGGAGACAGGATGGGTGAGGAAGTGCTGCGCATTTGGTGAAACATGTGCTACATCCAGTTTAAGAGTCCGGATGAAAACAAATTCTTCATCTTCTTGTTATTGGGTCCTCGATCTCAAATTAAGGCTGATGTGTTGGCCTATTTTTAATTTCATTTAATTTATAATTTATATTTTCTCATTACGGGAAAATGCAAAAAAATTGAAACACGTGTGTATTTCTAACAAACTGAACCGGTGATGTAATCTGATGATGAGCAACATCTGTACAGCCTGAGGAGGTCTCACAAGTGCTAAAGAGCGCGTGGCATTTTCATGGATGTCAACTTTAATCCTGTGTACGGGACATGTTGAGCATGTGGGATTTATGGCATTGAGATGAGCTGTAGGATGTAAATCCACAAATGCACATGCTTACTACAGGGGTTAATGTTTCACTTTCCTTTGTTTTCAGAGAGAAAGATTGTACAGCTGGGCTTCAGCGAAGGAAAGAAACATTCACAAAAATGTGAAACCTCAGGACAGTGACACTTCCATAAACAGAGGTCCCTATGAATAATTTGTTTTAGGTCCTTACCCTGAGTGTTTTTGCAATGTTGACCATGTAGGGTGTAGACTCGGAGCGTTGCTGGCTCTGCAGAGTGGGGACAGCACTGTTTACACCAGACTAATCAGGCCAGCAGGACTTTTACAAGAATCAGTTTCTTTTAATAAATTAGTGTGCCTGCTGCCCTTCTACTCCTGACAGCTTCACGAGTAACTGAAGCAGATATACAGTGTCTGTGTGAAAGGTGCGGTGTTTCCAAAGCTTACGCAGTTGTGATGCTGTGTATGGGGCCCCATCACGCAAGCTGTTTATGTAATCCTACCAATGCTGTCTGCAGAATATTATTGATCTTCAGGGGAACTCAAGAGCAAGTCAAGCCCACAATTGTACTAATCCTGGAAGACAAATGGGAGAACAAAATGAATTGTGTTTGGTAGGAGAGGGGGACGGTTTGCAATAGCAGATGGAAGAGAGAAGAAGAGACAAACCATAGCCAGGTCTGACCTAACTATGACTGGGTCGCATGGAAGAGTCTGCTATTAAGATTGAGAGAAGAGATGAAAACTCTTCAGGGAGTCTTTATGGTTACGTGTCTCTGGAATTTAGCTCAGTTCAGCCAAGACAGAAGGCCCCTTTAAGGGATACCTTTGACAATTGTACTATGAGATCAGAAAAAATGTTCCACAGTTGTCCTTGATCAACCCTGGAAACAAACAAGGCCCTTTGAGCCGTGTTGGAACCACTTGCTGCAAGCTACTACCAACTGTTTTATTGGCAAATATGAGCAATGTAGGATATTTTAGTTTTTGTGTTGTTCTGTTTTTTTTTTAATTATTAACAAAAAGAGCCGTTTCCTCAGCAAGTATCCTCCAGAAGTGGGGCAAAGTCACTGCTCTGCAAGTCCCAGGTAGGTCTGAATTCTTGGGTATGAGATCCCAACAGAGATGGGACGTAACAAAGTACAGTGTAAAACTAACCTGTCTCACGACGGTCTAAACCCAGCTCACGTTCACTATTAGTGGATGAATAATCCAAAGCTTGGTGAATTCTGCTTCACAATGGTATTTGGCGGACAAGCAGCTAGACATTCCCATCATCCTTGACCTTAGCTGAGAGAGATGCTCGAGACAGTAGGCACCAAGAATGACTCCTGGCCAATGTGCTGCTTAACTCTAAAATTATGAGAACTTCTTAATTATTGTCTGTTTAGTAAAATTAGTAATTCATATTTTGTCTTTTATTTTCTTTCTAGAAGCCATATTTGAACACACGAACACACACACACACACACACACACACACACACACATACATGAAGATTCCTTTGGATGTTAAGGGGAAGGTTAAAGATCATGTCTTGCTACTCAGTCTCTCTGTACCAATTATTTTATATATATAATAAAGAAACTTTTGCTTTGGTCTGATGAGTCCAAGTTTGAGATCTTTGGTTCCACCCGCTGTGTCTTTGTGCGACGCAGAAAAGGTGACCGGATGGATTCTACATGCCTGGTTCCCACCGTGAAGCATGGAGGAGGAGGTGTTTTGCTTTGCTGGTGACACTGTTGGGGATTTATTCAAAATGTAAGGCATGCTGAACCAGCATGGCTACCACAGCATCCTGCAGCGGCATGCCATCTCATCCGGTTTGCGTTTAGTTGGAGCATCATTTATTTTTCAACAGGACAATGACCCCAAACACACCTCCAGGCTGTGTAAGGGCTATTTAACCAAGAAGGCAAGCGATGGAGTACTGCACCTCCACAGTCACCAGACCTGAACCCAATCGATATGTTTTGGGGAGAGCTATACCGCAGAGTGAAAGCAAAAGGGTCAACAAGTGCTGAGCATCTCTGGGAACTCCTTCAAGACTGTTGGGAAACCAGTTCAGGTGACTACCTCTTGAAGCTCATCAAGAGAATGCCAAGAGTGTGCAAAGCAGTAATCAGAGCAAAGGGTGGCTACTTTGAATATAAGACATCTTTTACGTACCTTCAGTGAGAATCTACAATGTAAATAGTCATGAAAATAAAGGAAACTCGTCGAATGAGAAGGTTAAACCAAACTTTTGGCCTGTACTGTGAACATAGTTTTTTATTCATTGGGAGTATATCAAGTGATATCCATGTGATTTATTTTTGTTTGGTCAAATCAATAAAGTCTGATTTTCTCTGTCTTAAAGTCTATCATCTGAGTCAAATCCACAACTCGGATCAAATTGAAGAGGTTAGATCACTCAAAAAAAAAACTCTGTGACTTGTGTGATTTTGAAATGAATAATTTGAACCGCTAGCATTATATAATATTGGCTTCCATCCCAATACAATGGAAATGGAGACAGATTTCTCATGAAGCCTTTTTCAACATAATTTAAAGCAGCAGTGTCCTGACTGACCAATTGGAATGTGTCAAAATTTAGTCAGTAAGTGTGGATTGCAAATGTTTGTGTTTACCTGGAAGCCAACATACTGCAGTATACAATGATCAAAGGTCAATTCTTTGATGTTCTGTCTGGAACCTCAGTACTTGGTGTTGAAGTGTGTGTTTAAGTGTTGTTGTCAGTCTGAAAGCATATACTGACAACACAGATGCAGTGGTCTCTGTGTTTGAACATTCTGATCCTCTCCTCTCGATAATCGCTGCAGATTTTTGCAGAGCAGCCCATTGCAGCTTTCCTTTACGCAACACTATATTTTACTATTTTCTTTTACTACACATCTGCTCCATTCACCTTTCAGTGCTGCCTAGAGCTGAAAAAGTGTAATTCCTACGCACAGTCTGCACATCTGTTTTCTGGATGACAGCTTTCACTGATCAGCTGGGGCGTCCACTGGACCAATGGTAAGAAAGGGCTTTATTTTCTTTGATTATTAGTTGAGGGCAGACATCTGGTTGTATTTAGGAGCGGGTACTTGGAACTGGCTTATATGGTTTGGTTGCAGCGCAGTTTTGCACTCTGGAGGCCAGGCAAGGCGGTTTTCGGCACAGGATCCAAGATGGAAAAACAAATGTTAATGAAGTCTGGCCATCCCTTCGGCATCTCTGCTGTGTGCCGCTTTACCAGAAATCAGACTGTGTGTTGTTACATTGGAAGGGATAGTCAGACAGTGTTTCACCCCTGTGTCAAAGATTATTTTTGTGTGTTTGGAAAAATAAACTTTACGGAAAAATGTATCTCAAAGATGGACGAAACTTCCCAAATTGTAGATGGTAATATCTTGTGTTCCAGTTCCAATCAGAAGGGTTTTGACTTCATTCTAATGATAACAAAATCTGATGGATTACATGTAGAATTGAATGTTGCACTTTCCTGTGTGAGAAAAAGAACTACTAATAAGTAAGAACCCAATAATATTCAACTCTCACTTTATGTCAGATGACCCTTTTGACTACCTTTATGGAACAATCAAACATCCTAAACCCTATTATGGAGAATACGTTTAAAGACTGGACTGAGAATATGAAGCAATCGAAAATGTAAATGTCAATGATACATTTGCCAGTTCGGAAAATACAATCTTCTATCAATATTTTCAAATACCTTCATATCAGTTACTGGCTTGAATCAAGCTATGTTGAAACATTTACAGACAATTGTACGTTGTAATTGTTGTTTCATCACTATGCGTAGTCTACATGACTTAAAATTACACCGTACATTTATTGAACCATAACCAAAATGCGTATGCATTTTTAAACAACACAACGATCCAAAAATAGAGAAGCAACTCGAACAACTTTCACAATCAATGCTTCAGAGCTGTATCGTCTACAATCATAGTCATACATCTTTGACAAAAACATGCACCACGACATACATTACTGGAGAAACCAGAAGGAATAATAAACAGTTAATTGTGCCTCCTTTAGGCTAAATTCAACACCTCAAAATGACACAACCATCATCTGGACACCAGAATATCTATGTGTTTTGTCTAAATGTTTTCATCTCAGTTCATCCACCACAATGCACATACTTATTCAATGCATTTTATTGCATGTAAAATGCAGTACATCTCCATACAGGAGTCTTTGTAAACCTACTTAAGTTACATAAATTCCACCTCAAAATGTCCCCTGTGTGCCAGAAAATGTAATATTACAAATGCAGATGTTCTGCATTCCCAATGATAGGGCATGTATTTTGCAGATATCATTGCTAGAAAATGGCAAAAATATTACCCATTCAACATCTGAAATTGTAGAACATACCACAAGATGCTAGGGGAATGGATTCTTTTTAATCTGAGCTCATTGACTGTAAACCGTTTTGTTAAATAATTAAGTTTATTACTCCAGGGAAGATGTATGAGAGTGAACTGGAGATTAGATTATCTCCATCAAAAAACCAAATAGCTCCATTTCATCCCACTGTACTTCAGAAAAGATTCTCTATTGTGCATTCAACAACTTCACTCTCAAAGGATTTGGGTTTTTATTGATGCACTTCAATTAAATATGATTGTGTTGTTGTCCTGAATGGATTTATTTGAATCCACTCCTAACTGTTTTTTGTTTTTTTGTATTCCATTTGTGTGAGAAGCCTGAACACCACATGGCATTAGATTTTTTTGAGGCACAGGTCATTTTTCTTTCTTTTTTAAGTTTGTTTCAAATCTTTAGTAGTTGTTTTTTCTCTTGAGCTTTTTTTTTATTATTGCAAAATTATTATATATAGATTTAAATGTGCCACATCTTTAGACCCTTATACTCACTACATTAGATAGCTTATTTCTCCTTGAGTATATAATTGTATCTCACACAATCAGTGTAATGTAGGTTTACAAATGCATTTCCCTATACAAGTCTGGAATTGGTTTACTAAATGAAATGGGTAATTACTATAAACCTCTTTAACAACTAATTATCTATAAAATGCATAAAGAGGGACCAGCAAACACACAAGCAGGCACAGTCTGTTGCCTGAAAGCCATGTGCTTCCCAGCTGATATGCTTGTCTTGGCACAACTTCAAATGAACACTGCAGAAGTTCCTTCTATTGAAAATAAACAGTGGCCGCCATTCTCTGTATGACTTTTAGAGTGATGGCAGTAACTCAGAATGGTTTTACCCTTACTGAAGTTTAAATTCTGTCTATGGATCAATGTTTTTCAAAAAAAAGTCAAAAGCCAAAATCTATCAGCTGAGTTTCACAGCCTTGGGTCGATGAGAACCATGAGTTAAAAAGCCAAGAATAAAGCAACCAATAGGACATAATGGCTCTTGGTCTAATTTGTTTATGTTATACCATGTTCATTAAAAAAACGCTTCCCAAGGTGGTTTGAGACACTTTGGGGTTGAAGCCATGAGTTGGTCAAGTGTAAATAAATGATGTGTCTGCACAAGCCACGTGTGCCGCTATGCTCCTCCTTGAAAAGTTATAATTTAAACCACAGCAGAAACATAAACTCCTAAACACCTCAGACGAGGAAACTGTTGGGTCGGTGCAATCACAGTTCTGCTGTGTGAGGGAAGACAAGTCCACTTCTACATAAAATGTGGATCTGGAGGAATGGAGTAGTAAATGATGCTCATGTCATGAGCCTTAGAGTAAGTTTTTGAAAGAATCTTTGGAGGTATTTAGCCTTGACTTTAATTAGTGGTCCTCCATTTGAAGCAGATACACAGCATGCAGCTTGTCCAAACAGTACAGTCAGATTGAATGCAAGCTCGTTTTTTCCAGTTTGTTTTTATTTTCAGTTTAGATTTGTGGCTTGGGCAGCAAATGAGTCGGTAAAGCAGGTGAAAGTGTGACAACACTTTTTTGAGACATGTCTCGCTGTTTGAGCGCCTTCCATTTACTCCGGAGGACATCCCACGGATTTTCCTTAACCTTTGTTGGCCATTTCCTTCACGAGTTCCTGCTAATTAATGGCATTTCTTAGCTTTTTGCTATCTAAAACAGCCATTGTGTTTTTCTAAATTCAAAAAGTTTCTTGTCTTCTTGTCCGTCCACTTCCATCGGTCTTTGTTGACGCCCACCATGTGCGCAGACAGTGCGTAAATCCTGGGCGAACATTAACTGAAACTTCTTTACTTTTTTTATCTTCTCTGTTTTGTGGTGGGCTGCAACCATAAAATGACCTAAAACTTGATCACAATTCATTATCTATTTGGCAAATAACGTTTCCATCAGTTTTCGTTGCAGAAGCCGTATGTCAATCAAGAGAAAATTCGATGAGACCGAACGTATTTCCTTTGAGTCGATAGTCATGAAATTCCGTTGAATTTTGCTGTTTCCACAAGGCATTTTTCATTCTATGTCACTTAATTCAGTTTAAAAATGTGTGGATGGAAACGTGTGTACTTGGAGACGCATAGTGAACATGTGCATGCAAAGGTCTAGCTTGGAGAAAAAAGAGACTTTAAAATTAGTAGAGTGTATGTGGTAGAAAGACAGTTATGACTGAGCTTTTTTTCATTAGGAGCAATGCAATTTTAGGCTACAGGCTACACTTTTTTCTTCTTCCTTTCCTCTCCCTGGAAACACTCTAGTGTTTTCCAGCAATAAGTACAAGAGCCTCAGATGTCTAAAAAAACACACACATGCTGTACCCATGTGCCACAATAAAACCAGGGTTTGCAATTCAGCAAAATGAGACTGTTTTATGGATTCTGGCAGCAATATGAAACCTAGCATGGTCATATTTGGTGCAGCACAAGAACCAGCTGTGATGTGAGGCTAAAGTTAACACGCCCAAAAAAAGAACACCCCCAACAGGAAACTAATGCTAACTTGAGCAGATAAGCACTTTAATTTGCTGAACTTAACTTGTTGAAATTCCAATTTGAGAAATATCCCACCAGAGACTTTCAGGGGAGCATTGTGCCTGCACTGATTTTGAATCCTGTATCTAACTGTATGCCTGTGTACAACTGTGTGAAAGGTGGGAATAATTAGACTGATACAGAGAAGGCTGAAAAAATAGTAAAGCTCCACTTATCAGTGTGTTTCATATTAACAATGGTTCATTTGACTATGAGCAATGTGAAAGGTGTTACTTGCAATGACTACATAACAAAAAAATGTATCACCCCACCCCTTTAGTTCTCCTCATCTCTTTTTAGCTTTTTAGGCCCTAAGCTGTTAGCTTCTATGTAGCTGGTGAGGCAGGGACAGTGGAAGTAGGGGTTCAGAGGGGGCTGGAGCACCCCGACTGTTAGGCATAATAAAACGCATCAGTTGATCATAAAAATGTTTGGGTGATGACACACGGCAAGTCAGAGTCGACTTGGAGGAACACGCACCGTTTGTCAGGTCAGACCGACTACTGTGACATGTTCAGGCCAGCCAGCTAGATAAAAAGTCTGTAGTGCCTTTTATGGCATGTTAGGCCTTTACTAGACATGACAGCTTTTGACATGAAAGGGGAGAGAGAGGGGGAATGACTGTGTAGGCACACAATCTACCAGGTGAGCTACCCGGGCACCCAGCATGATACTAATTTTAAATCACGGTCACTCACAGGCCATTTTGCAATGTGATTATTTTTTAATATAGTAATTTGGTTAGGGATTGCTCTGAAGTTTTTCTTCTGTGTGGTTGCTGTGGCTGCTTTGACACAGTATACAATGTAATGTCCAGGTTCTGTCATGTAAAATGTTTTAAAATTGGTGTAAATTGTTACTAATGTGAAAGACAGATGATGCTGCCTATTCAAAATAATGAATGAACACTATGCCACATGATGTCACGGAGTGATTTTCTCTCAGCACCCATCCTTGTAGTGAAGGGAACATCTAGCAGCTAAAGAGCCAGATGTGTTCTCAGTAATTAGTGGAGACCAAACCATCGGCCCTGAAAAGTGAAGCCATAGTATAAGGGCCTTAAACCTGAATTCTTTCAAAGGTGACTAAGGACGGCTCCACTAGTTGCAAAAAGAAGTCTGGTTGTAAAAAGATCCACAAGAAAATGACGCTACTTCTCACTTGAATTATTACCTCAGTAAACATTTTCCTGATGAGTTAATGTTGTCAATCACTGGTTTAAAATGTTTGTTACTACAGCCCAATGTTCATTTAAATTAAAGTAAATTAGTAGATTAGTATTAGTAAATTAGGGTCCCATTTTAAGTAAATTATACGATTGGGGATAATTTAATGCTTGGCTAAATTGTGATTGAAAATTCGCTCCCTCTACGACCTGTCAGAAACGGTAATTCACAAATCAGGGGGTGACGTCACGGTGACAACGTGAACTTTTTGTCTAGGGTGGAGACCAAAGCAGAGCAAAAGGGAGAGTGAATATTGGACTTGCTCTGTGTTTAGTAAATAAGCAACTGGAGGAATATTTTGACTGTTTCTATTTCTATCATAAGAAGAAACAGGAAACGGCAAACTTAACCCTCTGTTCAGGCTAATAGATTACAGCAATGTAATGTTCCTGTATTTTGTTATACCATAAAGCTGCAGTAGGGAGTTCTGAGAAAATGTGGACTTTGCCTAAAAATTTGAACAAGCACACCTTACAAGTCCCTCCCCCTTGCTCTCTGCTGCGCTACAGCCCCCCCTCCACAGCTCCTCCCCCACAGCGGGGCCTGCCGTGAACGCGCAGGCTGGTAAGCAGGGCCACCGATGCTTTCCACATCGTCATGGACAATACAGGGGATTTATTCAGTGGAGGGTATAGTTTATGTAAAAAACATTATATTTTAAAATATTTCTATGAAACGTTTTGCAAACTTTTTTTAATAAAAAGGTTTAAAATGATTTGTTATGTAGTCGCTCATTTGTGAGAACAAAAGTAGCACTTTACACAGTACATCACTGAATTACCTTTTGGATCAATTTAAAACACTAAACCTTCAGTAGAAATGATGAATCAGTGAGGAAGCTCAATAAGCCAAGGAACAACAACATCTTAGAAATATGTAGTTTTATTAGCATATGGGTAAAATAAATCAGCTTTTTTTGCAAAGTACTCCTGCACAAGGAAATACTGAACATATTGATTTGGACTGAAAGACGATTCCTTCACGTGCCCCTGTGTCCGGGGCCATGTCTGACCTGTTGAAGGAGCACAAAGAATTGTGTCAGACATTTGATTTACAAATTACATCATGTGGGGGAAGAAAACGTGTATGTTTAAAAATTATCAAAAATAAAATTCTGCCTTGCCAAACGTTGACAGGGACAACGCACAATTAAAGTAGTTTAACCATGGCTACAATTATTGTGATGGACAAAACAACATTTTGGCTTACTAAATGTAGGTATCGTAACAATAATGCTTATACTGTGGGTGAAGGAGTTAGCAGAGTTAAACTTCACCTGCTACAACATTCCCGCCGTGCTACAAGCTAACAAGCTAGCTAACTGTTAGACTTAGCAACAAGCTACAGAGTAAACTGAGATCACCAGTGTACTGAAAGTGTACTGTAACCATCTATATCTTAGTTGTGTAGTTCTTAAAAAAATGAAACAAATCAAGCAGGGATACTTACATGTCAAGCAGAAATGTGAATGTTGAATCCTTTCAGGAGGCGTAGCTCCCTCCACCTCTGAAATTTTTGCATTGAACTGAATTGAATTGAATTGAAATTGAATTGAAAAGCCGCTTCGATGTTGACCCTCGTTTTATTTCGGGCTTGGTTTGATTCTTTCTTTTAAGCTCGCTTTTCGTCGTTGGTCTTCATCTGTTTGACCGTCTTTGTTTTCTGAGCAGGTGTCACTCGAGAAATTGGCAGTTTTCCTGAAAAGTTGTTTCTCCGCAATTAGTACAGCTGCAGTACAGTGGCAATCTTGAACAAGGCACGCGCTGTGCGGGGGAGGGGTATGAGCAGCGCGTACCAGAGAAAGGCTCTGATTGGCTGTTTCTGATTGGGAGCGGTGTATTTTTGCAAGTGGCAGTAGGAGCAATGGGAGGAGCCACAGGAGCTTGATTTTTTCACAGATTATCTGTCTCATATTCTACTGTCAGGACATAGTGGGAGTTTTAACATATATGTAAAAAAAAAAACATTTTTACAAAAGTTACCTACTGAAGCTTTAAGCAGTTGAGGGTACATTACAATATTATATTTATGATGACATTGGAACTTTGTTTAGGGTGTGTATCTGCAACTGTTTGCAAACACATTAACAATTTGAAATTTACAAAGTAAAGTACATTCATTTTCATATAACAACTTCCTAAACTTAATAAGCAGATATTTGCATATGAACACAGAATCTTTTGGCAACAGGACAAGATTTGGGCATCGTAGGAGTTCTGGTTTCTGTTTGAAGTCAGATTAGTATTGTCCAATCCCGTTTGAGCTGGACTGGTTTGCATCCTGGTAAACAGTCTCTCCCAGGAGAGCAAAAGAGGCAGAACACATAGGCCCAAATGCCATCTTAGAACTTGTCCTCTATCATCATCAGACAATATAGTTTTTTATGTTTTTTTGATCTGCATTCACATGCAGATATCTGTTTAAAGAGACGTTGTCTCTCACTTCCAGCTCCATTCTCTTATTTCAATTTACTAATGGGACCTGGCGCAAATATTGGCCGTTGCCCCCAGAGGCTAAATCGCTGTTAGACCGTTAGACGAAGGGTTCAGAGATTGACAATTTTCTCAAAGTCAGTCACTTCAATCAGTCACTTCAGCACACATATACCTACAATACCGATGAGCCTCTGCCACTGTTGCTATAGATAAATCCTGCCACTGAAAACTTATTTTGCAAACTGAAGATGCTGTGTTCTTGTAGTGAGAACAAAGCACAGCACCATAGTTGCCAAATTCATTAAAAAACTGACTACAAATGTGCTCTTCGTCCTATAAGTATTCTTAACAATGTAATCTTAAATTAAAACCCACATTTACAAGTATCATAGCCTGTGAGAACTTGGTTTTTTATCTCAAGTATAGTTCCATCCATCCAACTCCAACTGGGGCATACTGAGGCGTTCTGTAATATTAATAGTCGCACCTATCTGAAGTCACCAGATATTATACAGAATATTAAGGTTTTAACGGTCAAAACTAATCTGCTTCATCAGGACTGTGTGGGTGTGGTTTGTTCTTGTGTTATTGATATTGACCAGGCAACATGAGCAAACATCCCCACAACTATCATCACAAGTTGATTCAGTTGTTACCAAATCCTGATTGGTGCGTGGCAGATTGTGTCATCCCGTTTTTTTTCCCATCTCCCACCACTGGGAGATGATCCCACAGTGAAAAACACATATCCAGAACAAGTGAGATAACCAGAACTGCACTAACTTTGGCAGGAAATGGTATGCAGGAAACCACCTCCTCTCCTTCCCATCTCTCATTTTGGAGGAATATTTTGACCGTTTCTATTTCTATCATATGAAGAAACAGGAAATGGTAGACGTAATCCTCTGTTCAGGCTAACAGATTACAGCAATGTAACATTACTGTAGTTTGTTCAATCTTAACGCAGTTGAGGTCACATTACAACAGTATTTTCATTGATGACATTGGGACTTTGTTTAGGGTGTGTATCTGCCATATGATTTGTTTTATAGTATTTCATTTCTAGTCATTCTGGGATAGGTTTGTGTCATTACATTTTAATATTGTGTGTGTGTGTGTGTGTGTATATATGTGTGTGTGTGTGTGTGTGTGTGTGTGTGTGTGTGTGTAATTCTGTGAAGCAAGAGTTAGAGTCTTTAGAGTATGTCTCTTTGGCCCCAGTTCATCACAGGACGTGCTGTTATTGTTCCAACCTCATTACAGTTATGTGCCACGGGACAGGAAGAGGTACTGTGAGGGTAGATATACACACGCATGTTAATCTGTTCTCATCCCCCTCTGATGTTGTAACCGAGCCAGAAAGTTCCAAAACGTCTCACTTAACTTGTATTAACTTAATTTAATTCAAGTAATCATGTTTAGGAGCAAAGGTCTGGTCTAAATTAGTCCAGCATCCCCAGTGTGAGTGTTTGGCATCCTGTCAGCTAAAAGACAATAACCAAAAGCTCTTTTTAATTTGATCCTGTATTTACGATGCACTATTGTCTGGAGCACATGCAATCAGTGACTGAATGGATTAGCTGCAGAGTGTAAACGCCAAACAACAAAGTGTTCCAGGTACCCAAAGGGAAAAGCTGGAAATAAAAATAATGACATCACATTATGGCTCGATGAGACTAGTTTGAAAATTCAATATTAGTCATCACTTGGACAAGAGCGTTGCAGCATGGGGATGCTTCAGTGTGGGAAAAGAGATAGACGTGACATCACAGAGGCCTTACAGGGGTCATGTGGACCAGTCAAGCCAAACCTGAGCAGGCATAAGCAGAGGCTGCTTTGCCATTCACCCTTGGCCTCTCTCTCTTGTACGTAATCACGCTTACCCCACAGGTATGCTCAGTGGCGAGGCTAGAAGGGGGGCACTGAAATATATTTCGCCCCCACCTAGTGCTTCTCCCCCCCACCCTCAAATCCATTGGGCTAGAGTGTTGTCAATTTGACAATTGTGAATTCCATTGGATCAGAGCTTTGTCACTTGGCTGCCTGTTCTGTCAGTTTTACCAGCCCTTGTCACATGTCACATGACACACATGATGACTATTTCCATTTTGATACCATTGAACTAGCACTGGAATAGTTTTTTTTTTTTTAAAGAGGCAGACAAAGCCTATATAAAATGTGTCTTGAATTTGTATTTGTATACAGATTTGGTTTAAAATTAAAACAAGATATAATGCAATAATAATGATGAATGTTTTATTTATCAGAATTATATTATGTTTTATCCTATCCAATATTTCCTTTATTTCTAAAGAAATGTAGGAAAATATAGTCCTCCCCTTGATTGATTATTGGCACCTCCCCCTTTTGACACCCCACTTTAAAAAAAATCCTGGAATGCCCCCGGGCACGCTGCTTACGGCCCTCTCCAAGCTCTAATCAAAAACAAAGCGAATGCTGTAGTGGAGAGGAGGTAAGGACTCAAGAATTGCACTCATCTCAGCGGCCTCCCCCCATCAGTCCACACGGTCTGTATCATGTTATGAGCTCACCAGAGACGAGTAATGACTTCACCGCAACAGAGCCAAGCCTAACACATCATTATTACAGCTCATTGTTCTAAACCAAGTCTCCACACTGTATCCTCACACGTTTGGCCCTCAAATGGTAGAGAAATCATCAAACAACACTTTTTTACATTATTATAGAATTCTTTATTTGACATAATGGGTATACAGATATCATGCATATTTACAGCATATAGAAAGTTTCAAAAACCAAAGGAAAAAATAATGGCTTACCAAAGTTTTACACATTTACAACACCCAAAAAGGCATCTTGGCATCATGGGAAAGGTCAACACGGGAAAGCTTAACTCTTCATTTTTTGCATTGAGATTGACAAATAAATGCGAAACTGCAATAAAACCATGCAGCGGCCCCAAATCATCCAACTGCAGAATAGTCTATAAGCATTTTAACTTTTCTTGGGTTCAAATTTAGGCACAGAAAACACTCACAACCACGCACAACATCACACACGTAGAACACAAATCACACATTCTTACACAAATATGAGGTAGTCAAATGGTTAAAAAAAATACAATCAATAACTAATGCTATGGATTTGGGCTGCAATTACAGCTGTTCAGCATTACCTTTAATTCATACAGTGAAAGTATGTTTTAGTACTATAACAATGTTACTCATTTTATCTGATTCAGCATCATAATTTGTTTTTGATAGCATATTATCTGTATATGACGCTGTCATGAGTGGCAGGAGGGGTGGAGCTATTTCCCAGCATGCACTGGAACAAAAGGCAAGGAATAATGTTGGATATTTGAACAGCAACTCTCGTGAATTTCATGGTTAGGTTGAGTGAAATATTCCCAAATTATCTCAAATATGAAGATTAGATCCAGAACATAACTTGAGGCTCATCCACTTAACAGCGTGACACGAGGGGGGTGGAGGAGATAATTACACATGGGAAAAAGATTTGCCGCAGTCGATAAGAGAAATCTCAAAACTAAAAAGCTTTAATCCCACAATGGCCACTTATTATAGGCTGCGGCACATTTCCACGCTGCAAAAACATGGATCTTTCACTATCCTGCACACAGTGGAATACAGTGTACACGTGCAATAATACTGCTTGTTAGCAACAACAGTGCACTACATATCACTGTTGTATATTTACTGTCCAACTAGGCTTTGACATTGACACATTTGACAACAGGCCTGATGAAAAAACAAGTTCTATTGTGGCACTGAAACCAAGTGGTTCTATTACTTAAAGTATATGAAAATACACTTTATTATATATATTTCTCAAGTGTTATTAAAAACTTTCCAGGAACAAAAAAACGGATTGCTGGATTTTCTCCGCCCGGCATTCTAACATAATACATACACACCTAATATACTGTACATTTCATTTTGGTTTAACTGTGGCCGTCTTTAGCCTTGGTTTAATTTGTTTTGATTATTTAAAGGGGATTTGTGTCATTCTTGTAACAGCAGAAGGGCCGAAACAAGTCTGTGGAGCGGATTTTGTTGTGACAATGCAACAACTGAGGAGGGACATTGAGTTTGTGTGGTATGTCCTCCATCATTTACTAAAACCATGTTAAAATCTAGTTTAATATTTATTGCTACAGCTTTTCTTGAATGTTGTAATGTTTGTATTGAAGAAGATTTCATTTTGAAGATTCTTTCTTTTCTTCATATGAAACATATTTTTTAGTAAATACATTATCGATACAAAATAGTAATCAGATGATGACAAACTATAATAAGGTTTGAAAAGCATGTATATATCATATTCATTACAAACTCATCACGTTTTATGACACATTCACAACAATTGAACATTTCAAATGTAAATGAACATGATGTCAGTACAGTGTCAAAGTCTCTTAACATTGACGACTGTACCTTTTCAAATGTAAGGTGTTTAAGTAAAAAAAGAAAAAACATTTTGTATTATCAACATGAATAATGCCTTTTCATCAGTGAAAGTGTCATAAAACATGTCATGAAGCTTTTAAGAATGAAACTGAAAAATACCCCCTCAAAGGCGTGTTATGTATGAGCACATACACAATTCACAGTAATTACACACATACGTAAAAGACAATAAATTTCTCTTGGTAAATATATTCCAAAATATAATTTTATACACAAATATATATTTAGACTCTGTTCCCTCTGTAGAAAGCTTTACACATGTTTACATAAGAAGAGAAAAAAAATAATAACATACATTCTATTTTCCTTGTTATGGTAAATCGGTAAAGGGAAAGTTCCCTTCACTGATTCAAAGGGCCCAGTTATTCCCACACACTGATAAAAAAAACACATACACGTTAAACGAGGGCACTACAGCAAACATTCATACTATTCTGAGACGGTGGGGTATAGTTGTGGTGTTGCAGTTAAAAAAAAATGAAAAAAGGAAAATATATGGCCATTCCAATTAGCTACAGTCAAGAATAACACACACAAAATAAATCCATAAACTGGACACTGTTGGCTTTATATTATAACAAAATCTACTCCTCCTCTGGCTCTGCCTGATAAGAGGGCAATTAGCTGAGTTTGTTAAGGAACATTTAATTGATAATCAATGAGTGAATTGGCAGAACAATAATTGCTGGTTACGCTATTAATGAAGGAAAATTTATTATAAAATTATTTTTTTAATCATTATTAAAAAGAAGCAGCCCTAGTGAAAAGGAGTAAACGGTAGGACCCAAGCTACATCAGTTATACTAAGCCATGATTTTGAATTGATGTCTTTAGATCATACTCTAAGTTTATCCTGTCTTTCTGTGATTCTTATTACATGAACTTGCATCTCACACTGATAAATCATGTCTAATCCAGAAGTACAAGAACATCATTTGCACACTGCCTGCCTCAAAACATTTTGGAGTATTTACAATATTCACAAACATGTACAGGTCTTAAAAGAATAATTTGACATTTTGGTAAATATGCTTATTCACTTAATTTTTCAGAGTGAAAAAGGAACATTGAAGCCACTCTGATGTCTGTACCTTGAGTATGGAGCTGGGGGTACTGTAGGAGGCAATTAGCCTAGCTTAGCAGAAAAACTAGAAGCAGGGAGAAAGAGTTAGCTCACAATAGTAGGTATTTCTTTCTGCAACCGTAGCAACTTTTTTTTAACAGCAGTCTTTGTGCTAAGCTAGGCTATTTGCCTCCTGCATCAAGCTCAGTACTGAGAGAGGTATCAGTCTTCTCATCTAATGTTTGCATTATGTGCAAAAAAAAACATTTCCCAAAATATTGAACTATTCCATTAACAATGACTGGTAAAGGGAACCCATAATGCCCCTGGGAATTTGGATAACATCAATAAAATTGAGACTCGAACCTCCATCTAGTCAAATGAATTACTATAACTACAGAACGCACTGGTTTTACAAACCTGTGTTTATAATTCCATTATGAGGGAAGAACGAGTACATTATAAAACGGGGCATTTTATCAAACATGTGTTTCACATTTTCTTTCACATTTTCTGGCATTTACTTTTCTGTCTACATTCATAACCTACACTGCCATTGTGTCTCTCTGTGTCAAGATGGCAACTTCCGTTCATACTGCACTTTTGTTCGCATGTTTATAATAGTTGCTTTACTCCTTTGCCACCTTCAGGGTTGCACGTTGTAAGGCAACATGTTACAGTCCAGCCATTAACATCCCACTTACTAATACTGACTTGCCTGCAGCCTGGTTGCTTTTCTTGCAGTTGGAGCACACCTTTTTGTTACAAACAGCCTAAATATCCCCATGTAAGGTCAAAGCAAACTACTGGGTTGTTGTCACAAAAAAGCAGCATTTGGATTGAGAAAACTCACATTAGTTTTTTGAAATAAAAATTAGGTGATGCCGCCAAGCTGGGTCTCACTACTATTCAGACCAGTAACACCAGGATAGTATATTTGCCTGGACGCACTTGAAGTGGTACAAAAGGAATTTACACAAGGACCAAAAGTGTTACTGTGTTGTTCTTTTTTGAAATCATACTTTTTTCCCCTTCCTATCACATCAACAACATTAATTCCTTTCATGGAAGGAGATGAACAAACCGGTCCCTGTGAACCATCGGGTCCGTCCGGGGCCATGGCAGGGCTTGGTGTCCCGCTGGGTTGCGCCCTGGGCTACGCCGTGCTGCTGCTGGAGCAGGGCGTGCTTTGTGTGCTACCGATACTGTGGGCCGCGCTGCTGTTTTCTGAGGCCGGCTGGGACTTCTGGACCTGCTGTGTGACAGCTGTCTCACCTAGACAGAAAGAGAGAGCAGGAGATGGAGTGTAGAGGAGGGGAGGGGATTGGACCAAAGGGAAAAAAGGGAGAAAAAAATGATATGTATTACAGAAAGGCAGAGGTAGACAGGAACGTGACAAATCGGTTTGGTTAAAGCTAGAAATTGCACTCCTCTGAGATGCTGGAACCTCCATTGTTCCTCTGTGCTCTTACATTTTTAAAGAAAAGAAAGTACTTATTAATCTACTACTGTTTACTATGACTGTCACTACTTGACATAAACCTTACACTTTAAAGTTAAAAAAGGGTTCTTTATCACAATGTTTTTTGCAGAGCCTCGTGTGTAGATTCACACATTTGTACTCTCAAGTAAAACAAATCTAGTTTTAAATACAAAGAACTTGGCAATGTGCGAAGTAAGGCAAGACTAACTCTGGACTCCATCTGTGCTAACCTTTACCATCTTTAAGTATAATCTGCCACAGATTCACAAAGTGTTTTCAACTGCTGGGACTTAGGAAATTTCACCTCAGAGAGCCCAGAAACAACCAGTCGCATCCTATCTGGCAGATGACATTTTGAACAAAAAGAGAATAGACGGATTCATGTTCATGGAATTCCTTTCTTTAGTTATCTGGATTCAATTAGCCTGGCTTTAAAGCACAACAAATACAAGACAGGACCTTTTGACTGGAAATTAAACCACTGACTGACTGGTTTATTGTTCAATGTCTAAATAAGCATTTCATTGCATAGACTCTCTGAATCCCAACACTTCAAATGAATGGGCAAATAAAAGTGCACCCATTTGTTTACAAAAAATGTCTCTGACATACAATGAAAAGCTTTTGAAATTAAGCCAAATCTTTGTTTAATTTGAGTATATGGCACAATTATTGCTGCAGTCTTTTCCTTATTTGCTTCGTAGCTTTAATCCTCCCTAATAATGGAGAGAGTACACAATAAAATGTTCTCTCTTCAAGCAAAGGGCTTACAATCGACAGTTTGGTATGTACTTAAAGTTGTGTGTGTGTATGCACGAGTGCTTGCATACATGACAGGCATATGTGTCCATAGGCCATCTTGAATCCCTCTTTGGGGGCCCCCTTAGTTCTGCTAATGTTTACCAGAGCAGAGCTGCCAGCGGTCTTTCCCTCACAGGACCAAGAGCTCTACAAAACAAAGGGACTTGGATTCACCTCATCCGTCTCAGGAAACATGAATTCCCAAGTCCAATATTATCTTTCTAGATAGGGGAGATAAAGGCTGCTTTTATATTACAAAAACATAGTGTGAATGAAAACTCATCATGTAGCCTAGTTGCAAAAGATGTCCGACGCTTTGCCTTCGTCTTAAAGGTACAATATGTAACATGTCTGCATTAAAATATCAAAATTTGACTATACCTATGTTATATATTTTCTTCAGTTGTGTACTTACACTATCCCAAATGCTTCCAATAATGTTCAAACCCAGCAGCCTGCTACTATTATTAATGTACAGCAATCCGAACCCAGCAAGCACAAACTCCACTGCTGGGTGATAACAATGCTAAGGGCAGCAACAGAAAGTTTTTTGTTCCATCAGGAAAATCAGACCATATTGCCCCAGGCGTCCGAGTCTGGTTGACCGCGGGGTTGTGCTGAAATTCTGCCCCCTTAAGCATTAAGGGGGCAGAATTTCAGCATGTTAACATGCTGAACTAATTTTAGCATGTTAACACCCTCACATTGACAATGCTAAAATGGTTATATTTAACAAGAATAATATTTTTTCCATGTTTACCATCTTAGTTTAGCCTTTTAGCATGCTAACATTTGCTGTTTAGCACTAAACACTAAGTGTAGCTGAAGGTATTATCATAAGTTTTGCGTTGAATAAATTACCATTTTGATGTAATGATGGCACTAAATTAAAAGTGACATATGTGGAACATGAATGTATGCACCAAACGCATGGCAATCCGTCTAACAGCTCTCAAGGAATTTCAATCAAAACTAAAAAACTCCACCTCATGGTGGTGCTCAGGGAAAGGGCAGAAGAGTTTTTAAAACCCATTTTTTGGGTACCATGAATGCTGGGACAAAATTGAAACTCAAACCACCCAATAGTCAAGATATTTCAGTTTGAACCAAAGTAGAGGAACGACCAACTGACATTAGTCATAACCGTGCGTTCACACCGCCGCCGACTTGAGCTGCAAAGAAGCTCTGGCCGTCCTGCCAAGGACGCTTGTCAAAAAGTACGGGGAAGCTTTTTAACACTTTGGCCGCTGTGACGGGGCGGCGTTCTATGTTTGATCATGGGGGAAGCACACACAGCCACTGCACAGCCAACATACTGACACTAAAAAGCCTTCTATAAATTACATATATAAAGAAAGAATTTGTATTGTTAATTGTTCGCAGCTGTGTCAGTTAGCAGTTAGCTCGCTCGTTATATAATAAACGATAGGTAACCCAGCAACAGCAATTATGAGCTTGTCCTCAGAATATATGTTTTGATAGGAATGAAAGTTTATGTTCCTCTGGAATTAGCCAGCGCAAAGGACGTCTATATCCCGATTGGTTGCTGGTGTTAGCCGCTGCTGGCCGCTGAACTGCATCATAGCTCATTATCATAAAGTTGAAAAATGTTAACTTTCTGATTAATGCTCAACAAGCTCAAAACGCCCAAAACACGACGCAGACAGATTTTCCGCTTCTTGCAGCTGAGAGAATTCCTTTGAAAATGCATGACTGCTAGTGACTTTAGAAGCTCAAGTCGGTGGCGGTGTGAACGCACGGTAAGCATTGCTATAGAATGTGTGAATGGTCTGTCAAGATAGCCTATTATTGTGTAATGTGTAACGTGTATTGTGCAACATTATTTTCTGATCTTTCAGCATATGTTTGCATTCAGAGCAGATAATTTATGCAATTTCTCCCTATATGAAAATTATGAGTTATCATAATTGATTAGAACTTTTCATTTGTATGTTATTTCACAATTTGAGCAGAGGTGAAGAGCAGATCTCTTGGCAGACATGACTGCAACCCTGGCAGACTGCAGACCTACTGTGCATGCCAAGATAATGAGCAAAATGTCAAATCATATATATTATGGGTCATTTTTATACTTCTAATTGCCTTATATGGAATTAAACTGTAATGCTTACAATACCTCAAATATAATGGCAATTAGCATACGTAACTTAAAAAAAGTTTCTTTCTCAAGAGGCCAGGAAGATTGTTCTCAGACCCTGAGGGGATAGACCCAACTCTGTTTTCATGTCTCATCCCTCTGCACACTCGTTTAAAATAAGATCTTAACTGATATTTTTGGTGCTTGTTTTGGGGATCTACATTCTCGGGTTTGTATGGAACTGCCAATATTGCCATGTAAGGAAATTTCAGCCAAGACAACTTAACACGCCCAGCTAAGGCCCATATTAATAACATTAACAGGAACATGTTGTAAAAGTACTACTACTATCCTTGCACCTGTTTCTCTATATATGTTAACTTCTAACATCTTTGGAAAACCAGTCAATAAGGCACGTGTTTCTTTGTTACTCTAGGAAACCAATAAAACAGAAATAAAGTGGCCTTTTAAAAAGGAGCCAAAAACAATATTTTTGATAAAGATAAGGGCTTTAAAGTCTGACAGATGATCTTTTCTGCTACATTAACCCTGTTAAGGAAATACTTATGGATTTCACTAAGCATGACTGCAACAGTTCATATCAGTTCTGACAAGTGTCCGGATCTTTGCTACATTCAAAACAAAATTTCCTAATCCAGCCATGAACAACTGTCCAACTGTGAGCTTCTTCCAAACTGAAAACTGACATTGTTCTATTTTCTGAAAGCCCCAACTTCTAAATTCAAACACCTTGACAACATTTATGAAAGTTGCAAACATATTAGCCAGAGGCAACAGGCACGGCGGATCACCAGTAAAGCAGTCAGTCAATGAGAACAGGACAGCTCTATGCAACGGTAAACTCAGAGGGCTACTCGGAGCACACTTCCTTCCAGGGGTCAGCTGGGGTCAGCAGGCTGGGGATCATGGGGAAGGTCTTGGCATCTAATGGAGAGATTGTGTGTCTTTTCCTGTGAGGGCCGCTTAACCCAACAAGGGGAATTTCCAACTTGTCTCCAGCCATTGTACTGAGAATATTCGCTGACCACCCCACAGCTCCAAAAACATTCAAAGGCAGGAAAGAGAAGAGCCCTCGCTGCTGACCAACAGGATATATTTACAGTAGAGGAGTCAATCTGTTATTGTGAACAGGCCTCTGTTAGCAGTAGGATGTTTGGCATTCCCAGTGGCACATTTCTGGCACTCAGACACTCGGACATTCCTTTGCATCTTATCTTTTCATTAATGTAGAGAGGTGAGACGGGGCTGTGGAGCAGCAGGTAAAGGACCTACCTGTGTGTGAGTAGATAAACCACAGGGCTCCGGTCAACAGAGCCCCAATCACAAAGGCTGCAAAGGCGATTCCCACCACTGTTGGAGTGTCCAGCACGTACAGTGTATCTGGGAAAAAGAGCAGCACACGGTTCATGTTGGGATGACAAATTGGAAATATTTAAAAACCTAAACAAAAATGTATGGAGCCCCAAATTGTCAAATAAATAATGGATCAATAAACTGTGTAAATGAGCCAAACATTTGGTGAATAATACTTAATAACATTATACGAAAACTAATTTTACATTGTATTGGTTCATCATCATTAAGTTTACCATAGCTATTCATTTCATGTTGATATTTATTTAACATTTTTGGGTCTCTATATAATTTACACATATACTGTAGGCAGAGGAGTAAGACAGTGAGAATAATAAAGTATGAAACTTGTAAAATGACTTACTATCTTCAGAAGCATCCTGTGGGATTTCAGTTGATTTGTAAAGAGGAGTTACTGCAAATTAAATAAATAATGTAATTTTAATGAATGTTGACCATCATCTAAGTGATGTACATTATACAACATGAATTTTAATTATTTGAAAAGTGCCTGTCCCAGGCCAGAGCATCGGCAGATTACTGATATTGTCCTGTGTTGATAAGCAATTATCTGAGGAATGTGATACAGAAACCTGAAACAGGAAAATGCTGAAAGAGAGCAGTGATTCTGTAAGCTGACAGGGTCCTAAAGGATGAACCTAATGACTCCAACCAGTTTATTTTTAGCAATCTTTATAATGATGTCTTAACACACAATACAAAGACCCTTGTGTACGGGCAAACTCAAGAGGCGAGCCTGGGGTACGTCCAAAACTCCAGCACAATGGGTGCTATTCTTGGAAAGAACACCTTTGAGTTTTCATTTCGCATAATGGATGATGACAGGTCATGAGAGAGGTCTTTAATTTCAGAGGGGATGATGGCCAGAGGATGTCCTCGCTGCCACCCTCCACTCCCACCCTATTGCTCCAGTGTTATCTGGCCTCTGTGACTTGTTGTGTTAAGACTGCAGTGAGTTCTCAGTACCGCACACTAAACAGAGGCCAGCAAAAGACAGTGGTGTGTCATGTTGTCTTGTAAACTTGACTCAAAGATGATGTTTTATGTGGATAACTTTAATTGACTCTTGTGTAATGGCACTCATTGATATCAAGTTAAAAACTCAATGTACCTTTTCAAATAAAGCCTTGATGTCTTTAGGGAACAATACTCTGCCGGATGTCTGTCAGGTCTTGCCTTTTGCTCACTATTTTACCAGGACCAGACAGCCTCCCAGAAGATTAACTCTTGACTTGTGTTTGCAGCCAATGCCAGAGTTGGAATAGTTCTGTTATCTCTATGAACGTCATTTGTTTATGTAAGCTTGCTTGCTATGGAAGGAGAGAGCACCCCCGCGTAATGATTTGTTTTTGTTCAACTCTGACCTCTCTTGTGGAAAACAATGACGTTCCCTATGCAAGACACTTCACACTGGTCATCCGTACTTATAAAGCCGACTACAGTTGAACTTGATAGTTCAGAGCTTGTCAGTTCTATACGCTGGGTCCTTAAGGCCATCGGCACCACATACCATAGGGAGGACACAAAAAGGTATTCAGAAGGTTTTAAGGTGGTAAACCATAACAGATATCTATCACAGAAA